>NC_058409.1:146150846-146201092 GCF_002201575.2 Neomonachus schauinslandi
CCCGATGAGGGGCTCGATCCCAGGACCCTGGGATCATGACCTGAGCCGAAGGCAGACGCTTAACGACTGAGCCACCCAGGCGCCCCTCAACTGGAGTTTTCAAACAAAATATGTTTCTTGTCTTGTTTAAGATGGATTTGTCTTGGGGCCCTGGGTGGCTCAGTTGGTTAAGCGGCCAACTCTTGATTTTGGCTCAGGTCATGATCTCGGGGTCATTGGATTGAGCCCCACGTTGGGCTCTATGCTGGGCATGGAGCCTGCTTAAGATTCTCTCTCTCTCCTTCTGCCCCTCCCCACCCCCTGCTCACATGCACTCCCTCTCTCAACAAAATTATAAATAATAATAATAATTTAGAAAAAAATAAGACAGATTTGTCTTGATTTAAAAAAAATGAAATTGCTTCACTGGGAGAGAGTCTCTTGGCCATCTTCACAATGGGCTATCCATGTGGATTTTGTTTCTCGTAATGAGCCAGGTATGATTTTAAGGGCAATCCCTTCCCCACCTTGACCTTAGTAGGCTGTTCCCCAGCAGCCTCACCCAACTGAATGACAGTGGTGAGATGGGCAGAGCATGGGTTTCATCCTTTCATGACCTTGTTTATACCTTTCAGCTCTTTAGAACCTCTTTGGGGAAACTAGTTTTAACTCCAAATGCACTTTCTTTCTGGATAAATGTGAACTAAACAATTTCAGGGAATAAAATGTTTGACAGTGAACAGATTGCATATAAGGGATTTAAAAATTTATTTGGGATGTTAAATTACAAACAGAAACAATTTGAAACAATTTGATTCTCCTACAAATGCAAGGAGTGTGTCTTCCATAAAATAACTGGTATTCTTATTTGTTAAACGTGTTCTAAAATGAAATCTCAGTTTCCACCTTCCACCCTACTTGTCAATCCCTAAATTGGTAAACTGAGCTACTACGTATACATTTGCTTAAGCCAAAGATCTAGGTGATATTCTTGTAGAGGGTAGTTTCTGCCATAGCAACAATTAATCCTGGAATCTCTGTAGCTCACAGTGAGAAACATTGACTTCTTGCTCATGGGTCTGTTTCGTCTTAGACTCAGTTAGGCCTAGTTGGGGTCTACATGTATTCCCATCCAGGACCCAGGCTGTCAGAGAAGTCACTCCCTGGATATGCCTGATTTACAGTGTAGAGTACAAGCTCAGGAAGGACAGCAGAAATAAGTGGTACCTCCTAAACACTCTGCTATATCTGGCACACTTCCATATAGATCTTTTTTTTTTTTTTAAAGATTTATTTATTTATTTGAGAGAGCGAGAATGAGAGAGAGAGAGTACATGAGAGCGGGAGAGAGAGAGTACATGAGAGCGGGGAGGGTTAGAGGGAGAAGCAGGCTCCTCGCCGAGCAGGGAGCCCGATGCGGGACTCGATCCAGGGACTCCAGGATCATGACCTGAGCCGAAGGCAGTCGCTTAACCAACTGAGCCACCCAGGTGCCCCTCCATGTAGATCTTGTGGGTCAAAGGAAGCCATGTAGCCAAGTCCAAAGTGAATGGGGAGAGACTTGTACTCTCCCTGCAGGGTGACCAGGCTCTGGTGGGATGGATTAACTGAAGATAAATGATTCAGGCGACCACAGCCCTGGTCTTGTTCAAGTCCTGTTGCCTGTCTGTCCAGAGCACAGCCTACACCTACTCTCTTCTCTCCCCCTCCACCACTGCCCTCCAGAGCAAGCCACCATATTCTCTCCCTCTCTCTCTGTTTCCACTCTTCACCTGACCTCCCACAGTCCATTCCACATACAGCAGCTTGAGTGATCTAAAAACAACCCAACAAAATGCAGAACAGGCCACGATACTCCCTTGCTTAATGCCACCCTTTGGCTTCTCACAAAAACCCATGATCCTGCTCCAGATTATAAAGCCTGATGAGACGTGGTTTCTGCCCCTCCCCTGACGTCACCTTGGGTAGTTCGCCTCTCCTACATGGCCTCCTTCCTTCATTTCCCCAGGGTACATACTTATTCTTGCCTTGGGGTCTTCATACCAGCTGCTCCCTTGGCCAGGAGCATATTCCTCCTGGTCTCAAAGATCTAGATGATATTCTTGTAGAGGGTAGCTTCTGCCATAGCAACAAATAATCCTGGAATCTCTGTAGCTCAGTGAGAAGCATTTACTTCTTGCTGATCTTTATAGAGAAGCTTCCGTTGGACCCTGGTCTAGCACATTCCCTGTGTGGCACTCACAGCAGCTTGATAGCTTGTCTGTTTTCCTGGTTGATTGTTTGTTGTCTGCTTGTCCTCTCCCACGATGCCAGCTTAAGAGTGCTGGGCCTTTGGCGTCCCCCGTTCCTAGGAGTCTTCCTGCAACGTCCCAGGACTTGGTGAATATTCTGAATGAATTTTAAAGTCTCCTAATGGAGTTCATGGCACAATATTTTCTCCTACTCTTAATGTACTTTTTAAAAAAGTGCACTGTTGTGGGTGAATCAGTGTGAGTAGGGAGTAGAGTATCAGTTCAGCGTTTGCCTCACTGTGGTATTAAAAGCCGGGTCAAATGATAGGATGAGGAAAAAACCCACAGGAAAGAAAGACCTAGCACCTGCCATGAGGAGGGGCCATGCCGCGTGGTGGAATCAACAAGATGCATGCGGTGAGACCCAGGGAGAGTGGGGGTGATTCCAGTCCTATTTCTTCCCAGATATGTGTCTCTGGCTATGTTATTTTATTCTCTTTAACCTAATCCTTGGGAGCCTTATGAGGGAAGTATTTTATATACATGTACATATGTACATGTGTATATATCTAAATATATATTTCATAAAGAAGGGAGTTGAGTGTGAGAGAATATATGTAACTGGTGTGGTGTCTGTCCCAAGAGAGATGTTCAGTAAATGCTGGCCCCCTATGAAAACAATTCTAAGTTCTGCTGTAAGATGCCTTTATAAACATGTGATGTATTAGAATTCTAAAACTCTACAATCAGAAATAAAAACCAGGTAATTTCTGAAATTCTAAAAATGCTTCTCTGTGGAGGGCTTCCCCTCAGGGAATCTGTCATTGTAACACCATGTATTACATTATACTGTGATTACACTATAATGCAGCCCCTTGGCCAGCCACCGAGGAGCAGGCCCTCCCCATCTCGTTACTTACGGGGTCACCTTGTGCTGCCTCTGAGCGAGGCCAATGGGGCAGAACCTGTCCTGTTATCTGTGTTCCGTTCCTGGAGTGCTGGTGAATCGGTGTTAGGACTTGGCCAGACCCGCCAGGCCGGCTCCGTGGCCCTACACTGGAATTCTTACTGGCTTCCAGAACTCCTTCCCACGGGGGCTCATTATATTGATTTAAAGCCATATATGTGATTATTGAAAAGAAAAGCAAATGTTTACAGATATTCAAGCAATGTCTGTGGGTAACAATTAGCAATTTCTGTCTCAAGTTCAAAAAAATCTTAATTTCCCCCCCTCAGGCCCCTTGAAGTCAATAACATAACCCATACTTTTCTTGCTGTTTACAGTTAATTAGCCTGACTTCATGAAGGATTCACAGTCATTTTGGAGGCATGATTGCAGGCGTTTTAGAAATGGGAAAACAGAGACTCAGAGCAGTTGACAAAGCTGCCCAGGGGACACAGCTTTCAAGTGGCTGGAAGTGCGGGTCCCAGGACTTGAGACCACAGTGGATACTCTGACGCCGGTCATCTGTATCAGTTACCTGTGGTTGCTGTCACAAAGCACCGCAAATTTAGTAGCTCACCAACACGAATGTACGATCTTACCGTTCTGAGAGGTCAGCGGGGCCGTGTCCTTCTGCAGGCTCCAGGGCAGATTCGGTGTCTTGTCTTCTCCCCGTCTAGAGCCCATCCCTTGGCTCCGGGGTGCTTCCTCGGGCTACACCCCCGGCTCCGTTCCTCGCTGCAACTGCGTTTCCCGTAATCACACCTCCCTCAGGCTCTGCGAGCCTCCTGCACTCTGGAGGACCCCCGTGTTCCACTGAGACGCCCAGGCGATTCGGGATGACCTCCCTGTTTTAAGGCCAGTTGATCATCAGCATTAATTCCATCCACGAGCTCAGTTCTCCTTTGCCAGGTCGCCCACCATATTCACAGCTCCCAGGGATTAGGAGGTGAACGTCTAGGGGGCCCACTGTGCCCGCCACGTCTGTCTGTGGCACTTCTGGCGGGTGCTGAGCCGAGGCAGGAAGGGGACACCCTGCCGCCCACCAGCGTGGGGAGGCGGTTTCCGGCGCGCTGGAACAGGGGCAGAGGCTTTGCCTGTAGTCCTCGGGACACAGGCGCCCCTTCCCGTGAGCTCCATGTGCGTGCTCGTGAGGCGCCGTCTCTGGGCGTCCCTCCCCCGTCTGCACGGTGGGCTCAGCCGCGTGCCTCCTTGCCCTGCTGACTGGGCCCCCAGGAGGTCTCGTCCCTAAGGCCCCGTGCAGGTAGTGAGCTCCTGAGAGGGCTGGCTGCATGAACATGCTTGCAGCAGCCTCGGCGAGGCTCTAGGCCTGTGAGGGCCTATGGGTCAGTACGCAACGGCCACGCACACCTGGCTGTCCCCTCCTTCTGGCCCCAGGGTCCTGGACCCTTGTCCTTGGCTGGGGCCCCAGGACTTATTCTAGAAGGTGGCACCTCAGGTCAGAGCGTTAATTGTTTTCCTCTGCTTGAGCCCCACGCTACAGTTGGGGGTGTCCCCCAAGGAGGTCCCTGCAGACGACTCCATCAGACTCGAGTTAATGCCTTGCACCTTTCCCGGTCTAGATGCACAAGGGTCTAGTAGGGACAGAGGAAAGAGAGGGCTCGGCTGGCAGACGTTGGGGCTGGGTGAGGGGTGGCCTTCCCCACTGGGAGAAACACGTGCACTTTCTCCTCTCTTCCCTCTCCACTCCCAGTGTCCCCTCTTCTGAGGGGGTTCCTGACCCTACTGGGCTGGGTTCAAAGCCCTCACGGAAGGATTTCTGAGACAGACAGGTCACTGCTGAGCTGAGTTTCGCACACAGCCCTGCTTGGAGGCTCCGGAGCACCAGCCGACATGACCGAATCTGGTTCTTGTTCACTTAGTTGATGATGTTTCTGTGAATATGGGAAGTCTTCCACAATCTGATGAAAGGGTCTAATTCCTCACATACTGCTTTTGAGAAACAGGGCTTACGCTGATTACCCAGAATTGTAGAGCTAATAGCTGGCCCAGCCATGATCTGAACTCAGGATTTTTGTCTCCATGTTGAAGATGGGTGCGTTCATCAGGATCTTGGTGAAAACAAGAGAACATTTCTCCGTAACTAGTTTTAGCCAGCATGGCTCTTTGGTCATGAGCAGAATCTCCAAAGAGGATTGCGGGGCCCTGAATGGGAGTTTTGTGTCCCTGCCCCCCGCCCCCCTGAAGAAGTGTTTCGAGGGACCAACTGAAGCCGGGTCCTGACACCCCTGCCCCTGGGTCTCAGGGAACTGGGTAAGGAGGCACCACTCTGGCTGGATTGTCTCCTGCCCACCTGCTTCCCTGTGACAGACACAAGGTTTCAGTGCAGAGCCCAGGATGATCCTGCATGGTGTGGAGGCCTGGGACCTGGGATCTGGCTTCTCGAGAGGGGCTGACTCTGCTTCCGTTGTAACGGCTTCCCTGTCGAGCAAGGGTACTCAAAGGTGCCAGGGCTCCCCCCAAACAGACGCTCACCTGGTGCATTTAGTCACGGCCTATGGGGGCTGAATCCCAGGCAGAGTGCCTCCTGACAGACCCCTGGCTTCCCTTCCCACTTCCCAGAAGAGAGGGTTCGAAGAAAGCGAGGATCTGCGGAGCGTGGGGGACAGGCACTCTGTGCCTGTCGCTTATGTCTTACTTGAATTTCACAAAAACAAGGAGAGTAAACGTGTGAGACATTTTTCTATTCAATTTCCAAGTACTTTCTTAAAAGTGACTTCTGACAACTGTCATTAAAAAGGAAATAGACACAGTATGAAAAACACGCTGAAATCTCATAATATAAAAATTACTTGATTTCTTCTGCTTTCCTGCTGGTTTAGAAGGAAATAACAAGCTCTTTTTCTATTTCGAGCTAGTGTGATCCTTGAATTCGCGTTCCTTATGTCCCTGCTGGTCATGATGCTCAATATATATGTGCCTAATAGAGTCAACCATAAAAGCAAAGAAAGTACTTCCAGAGCCCACAGAGGGCAGCTGAAAAAAGCCATCACTTATGTGGGGGCCATTATTTATCAGCTTTAATCCAGGGTAGCTATTTCTTGCACTGTGGCGATGAGACCAGCTCTCTCTCTCTCTCCCCCTCCACATCCGCCCAAGCTCTGTGAACCATAAATCATGGTTCAGGTCTCTCTGTATTAACCCCAGCCGTAGCCACAGCCTCTCAGAAATCTCCGGTGAGCATGCGTTTGTGTCAGATTCCCTTATCCGAAATTTGCTCACTCCCCTACTGCACCCCCTCTTCATCCCACCACCTCCAGGGTACCTCCCACCAGAGGGAGGATCAACCTCAAGGGGGTGTTGTGACCACATATGTGGGGGGATGGGCTCCAGGGCAGAGCCAGTGGACACACAGTGCTGGAGCGGGGGTCCACGCAGAGATCTGATTTTCAGTACCATTGGGTCCTTTGCAATCTGAGTGTTTGTTTTATGCATTTTAAAACAACATTCTGCACAGAGTTACTAGCCTCACCGAGGTGCTAGAGAGAGCACTGTTGGACAAGGGGGCAAGAAGCCCCGGTGGAGAGGAGGTGGCGCTGCCTGTCCCAGGAATCTGGTGGCAGCGCTGAGGCTCAGGGAGCAGCCGGCATTGCCCTTTCCTCTGGTCCAAGCGCCACTCACCCTTGTCAGTGCGATAGCTTTGAGCGCGTATCTACTGTGGTGCTCTCTGCTAGGGACCGTGAGAGACAGTGAAGCTGGAGAAAGCACCATGACTGTTCCCCAGGGACTGCACGCCACGGTGGGCAGCTGCAAAGAGAGAGAGAGAGAGGGAGAGAGGGAGAGGGAGAGAGAGCAGAGAAAGCAGTGATGAGCATCACCTTCGTGATCCAAAGTCTATAAAAGCAGAGGTAGGAGTGAGGGGAGGGAGGACTCAGGCTCACTATGGGAGGGAAGGCTGGGAGGGCAGGTTTTCTGCGGCAGGTGGGGGGCCCTGGAAGGTGGGAGGGCCAGGGTGCTGTGGGACAGGGACGGGGTTGACAAGAGAGGGGAATATACCTGCAGTGAAGAGCTGAGCTAACGCGTCAGGTGGGCGCTTGCGCAGCCGGAGGCAAGGACTAAGAAGACGGTCGGGAGAGCCCTCTGTGGGTGCTGCCCGTTTACTCCCTCAGTGAACCCCTGCCGAGTCCGTGCTTCAGGCGGCCCGTGCTCGGTGTGGGAGATCTGGACCCCGCTGCCCCCGTGTGCTCGCAGCCTATCACAGCATACACTCACAAAACTTTAGGAGCAGCGCCTTCCAGAGACACGCGTGAGCACATACACGTGAGCACATACACGTGAGCGCGGCGCTCGGCTGCTCCCAGGCTGCGCTGGGTGTGTGCTGTGAGCAGAAAGGCCCGGGGTCAGGAGGCAGTAAGGAGGGAGTTTCCAGACACTTCCTTATCCTCCCAGCTCCATTCTGTTGAGTGGTCCCTTCTCCCTGTGGGCCCCTGCCCCTCCCTCCCTCCCTGCGGGCTGCAGAGTCCCAACCTGCTACGGAGAGCGAGGCCCCAGGCCGCATGGCCCACAGGGGCTGTGTCTGCAGGCGCTGAGACACGCGGGCACGCGCGTGCGCAGACTCACCCAGGCCTGGGCTTCGGCAGCCCTGGGGCGGTTCTGAGTCAGTGAGTGAGTGGAGAGTAGGAGGTCTGAACTCAGGGTGAGGAGCCTCTGGGTGGGGGGCAGTGGGAACCTCCCTTGGGGCTGGGGTGCGGGCAGCGCTCTAGGAAATGCTCGTGTCTGAGTCCGAGGTTCAGCGTAGAAGGTTTCCTGGGCTCCCTTCAGCCACCGTGTGCATAATGGCCCTGTGATTCTGTGACAGTCACCTGCTTGTGAATGGTATCATTGCAAGATGACAGCTGGGTCAAAAGGCCTGTGATTCTCAAAAACAGTCCTTGTATGTTTACTAGTTCGAGGCGGCTGGCCTTTTGAGTGGGCAGTCTGGGGCTCCGCAGCCCCTCCCACACGGCTCCCCCTCTTCCCGCAGCTCATCTAATTCCAGCTCACTTACTGTGCGTGTGTGCGTGCGCGCGCGCGTGTGTGCACGTGCGTGCGTGTGTGCGCGTGTGTGCGTCTGTGTGCGTGTGCGTGTGTGTGTGTGTGTAGTATATAGTATCTTAAAGTTAGAAAGGCTGAGCTGTGTGTCAGAGTGAAGGAAACAGGGGACAACCATTAACACCATCGGAGGGGAGGTCGGGTAGGCGGGAAGGCTGAAAGCAAACTCCCAGATGCCGGGTTCGGAGGGGGCCGGCGAGGGAGCAGAGAGGAGCACGGAGCCATGAGTCACACGGCAAAGGCCTTGGCGTTGCTGAATCAGACGTCCGGGCTGCCAGGAATCAGCCTTGGAGCCGGTCGCGGGGACCGTGTCTCAGCGGGGAGCTCCACCACCATCACCACCGCACAGGATTCTCCCTCCTCCTTAGTTTTCAGAAGAAGAAACTATTTTCTCCAGCTTTGGTCTCCTCTCTGTCACCCCCAAACCACGGGGGCAGGCTTTTGGGAGGATTTACGTCTGTCTCCTGATACGCACGCGGGGCTGCTCTGGCCAACATTTGAGGGTGGTCTAACGCGGTGTGGTACCCGAGCTGAACGACAGTTTTACTTATGTTCAAAGTAGCTCTTAGAGAATGAGTAAACGAACCGATAAAAGATACAACAAATAAATAACTGTGGAAGCTTGGGACATTTTCCCAGAATTCCTCAACTTGTTGACACTTTGGACAGAGATGGAGGTGGTGACCCCGCCCCTTGGACCTGGGTTTGTTCTTCTTGGACAAGGAGTGGGGATGGCAGTCTCACTTCTCAGAAAGTGGTAACTTCTACTTCCCGCCTCTTGGGACACGTCGCGTGGAACCCCAGCCGCTGTTCTGTGAGGCAGTCAAGCCACCTTGTGGAGAGCCCGCATGGAGTGGATCCCTGCTTCCTGGCTCTGGGATGCGTCACCTTGGGAGCAGGTTACCTGTTGAGTTGTCCCAACTGATGCCACGTGGAGCAGAACCAAGCTCCCCAGCTAAGCCCCTGCTCAGCTAAAGAGTGAACAAAATAAGTAAGTGTTGTTTTAAGATACTAAGCTTTGGGCTAATTTGTTCTGCACCCACAGATCACTAAATCTGATTTATGAATAAGTTTTATGCTATAGGACAAAGTGTTATGATCTAGATCTGTGGCTTAACTGCAGTTTTCACAGATATTTTATTACCAGAGTGCAGGCTACATGGCCTTGGTAGTCAGATGGAACCAGAGGTTAGCACCTCAGTCTCCTTATCTGTGGAGAGAACTGTCCATCTTCTGCTTATGTTGTGAGCATGAAGGTCCACGTACAGAGTGTTGAGCAATGTCCTCAACAGAGAGCACGCCTCAACAATGTTGGTTCCTTCTTTTCTGCCCAACCCCATTCCCCACCCCTGGGTGATCAGTGATTAATTTTTTGGTTTGTTTTCAGAAGTGACCTAGATAGGTACCTTGGTGAGAGTCATTGTCTCAGAGAAGAACAGGGGGAGGGCTAGGGTTCAGGCCTGGGCGAGAACAGTCTTATGCAGTTTGGACACTTTTCAGTGAACAGTTTGCACCACCTTTCAACAAGAGGGTATAGGAAGGGACTCATGAGTGTGTGTCAGGGCTGGCTTCTAACTCTCGCCCATCCTACCAGTGGGCGCCCGCTCATCTACGAATGGCTGTGTGGTGTGAACACTGAGGGCCATACAAAGTGTGGAGGGAGTTATCTGACCTGTGAAGGTTGCGGTTGGGCTGGAATACAACATTCCCCAAAGGATAATCTCAGGAATGCCAGTGCCAGAGGGTAGAGGGCAGTTCCCAGGTGGACAGGTCCTGTGGCCCTCTTCGCTGCAATACTTTTCAGAGCCTTTAAATCCAGTGGTGTATCATGTTCATGTTGACCCAAACTTCCATGATCAATGTCTGGGTATGACTTGAAGGACTGGGGGCCTCATGGTTATCAGTTGGCAGCCCTAATATCTAGGGTCTGAGATGGTATTAAATTAAAAAATTACAGAGGACGTCAGGTTTATTTTTTACCTTCTATTTGTCCTTCTTCACAGCTCTCCTAATTGGCCTCAGGGGGCTCCTGCTCCCCTCTTTCCATGCTACCTGGGCCACGGGTGCTCTTCCTCCTGGCTTAGGGTTTCTCCTCTGCTGGGAGGATCCTAACCCAACTGACCTGTCCCTCCACGAACCCCTCCATCAAACATGTATTCCCTTGCACCTCATTGCCTCAGAGCCTGACTCCACCTGCCGATTTCTCCACAAGACTTCAAAGATGTCCCTCACCATTGTGGCGGGGGACTTCGGTGTCTCTGTGCCTGCTCTGGCATTCTGGAATCTACCCACGTGGAGCCACTGCAGATCTGCAGCCGGAGGCTCACCTTTTCTCTCCTTGGACCCAAGGGTTTGGGAATTTATGAGTCTTTTTCTGTAAAGGGCCAGATAGTCTGTATTTTTAGCTCTGATGGCCATCTGGTCTCCATTGCAACCACTCAGCTCTGCTACAGCAGTGGGAAGGGACCACAGGCAGTAGGTAAAGGAGTGGGTATGGCCACATTTGTCCTGAGTGCCGTAGTTTGCCTATCCTGGCTCTATAATGTATCATGGGTCCCCTTGGGGCATCTGAACATTCACCAAATTATTATTTTTCCTCCCAGCCACAGGCTGGATAAATAAGCTATAGAACTTGACTTACTTTTTATTTCACCCAAGGATTGGAATCTGAGCCTGAACTCGAACCCTAAGGTATAAGGTCTTGACTCCTGGCTGGTCGTTGAGGGCCAGTGAGTGGACATGGATAGGGAGGTTTGGATGCAGTATTCTAACACTTCGGACTGTCCATCAGTGCTGGCTCATTTGGGAGACCATGAGTGAGGGGTCAATACCCTGACATGGGTGGGTCACCAAGCAATGGTTTCAGGTGACTTTGTTCTGGAAGTTACAGATGGACTTTGATGGGCTCTGAAGGCAATTCCAGTGCCTGACCTTCTGACATGGATTCAAAGCGTGGCTTCCTTCCTCCTCACTCCCACCCTCTTCCTGTGCGGGTTCTTCCCCTGGCTGCTGGGGCTTGCCGTGCCTGGTGCTAACTTGCCTTACTTAATTCCCTCTGCCTGATCAAATAGGAATCAATGCCTGTTATAAAAATGAATTGAAACTGGGAATATAATATTGAGCTATTGAATTATTTTGACGGACTCCAAAGCCTGATACAGCCACACCTGGCAGCCACAGCCTCAGCTTTGTCCAGCTGCTTATTAGCTTTGGAGTGAGCTGTCACAGAATCCCTTCTTGCTCCAGGGACTGCTTCTTGACCCTGAGAGCCTGTCACCCCCTGCATCCCTAGCGAATGTTATATGTGAGGCAGGGTGGAGACACTGGGCTCAAAGCTCTTTTGTTGCCCCTGCTCACCCTGCATGGAGCTAGTTTGTCCTGAAGTTGCTCTTCAGCACATCTAAGCATCCCAGCTGGTGGACATCAATAGATTGGATCCAAAGAACAACAGTTGTCCCCAGAATGGAGTCAAGAATGTGAAGGGTCTGAGTTTTTACCCTACTGGCAAGCTCACAAGTTAGCCTCGCATAGTTGGTATAAGATGCAACTGCCCTGGCTTAGGGACAAAGGAGTTTGTTAAATGTAGCAGAACAGTTGCCCTTGCCTGCAAGTCCCATGGGCTCGGGGCAAGTAGGTCTGGAGGGACGGTGGATGCCTGTTGACACAGTCTGGTGTGTTACAGCTGAGGAACTTGAGCTTCGGGACCTGAATCTTTTAGTAATGGCAGTAAGCACGCCTGCTCTTTGCTCTGGAGGGAGAGACTACTTCTGCAGAGAGTTTCTCAACCTAGGCTTCCTGAGCATTTTGGGCTGGATAATTCTTTGTGGTTGGGGACTTTCCTGTGCATCATAGGATGTTTGCTTGGCAGCGTTCCTGGCATCTACATGCCAGGTGCCATTAGCATCCTCATCCCAATTATGACAAGCAAAAATGTCTCCAGACATTGCCAAATGTCCACTGCTGGGCAAAATTGCCCCTGATGGATTACCACTGCTCTGTAGTATGTACAAACATATACTCACTATTTCAATATACTTGAGAAGAAAGGGCATTCTTAGAACAAAGGGAAGTCAGTGTGTCTGATCATAAGGCAAGTGGAAACATGAAAGACCCATAAAGAACTATTTTCCAACAAGGGGCAGGTGAATGTCATGTTACCTGGGTGGGACAGGATGGCATGATGCTCAGCATCTGGTCTATGGCCCAGAGGTGGACTATAAGACATGCTCATGAGCTGTATACCCATCCCGGAACGCAAGACATTTCTTTGCTGCTATGGATGAAGGGAAAGTAATTTGGTAGACTTTTATTTTTACATGTGATTAAGGCCTACTTGCTAGTACCCTACTAAGTTATTAAGGGCCAATAAAATCTGGTGTTTAAATCAGAGAGGCATCAAATGACAACACACCAAATGTTGAATCTCAACCATCTGCTGAGTATTGCCATCACAGAATAAATTTCTAGGATATAAGAATAAGTCTGAATTTTGTTAAAGATGTGATCATTGTTATTTTTTGGTGGTCAGGTTTTAAGTTTGATAGATTGCTTTTGTGATCCTTCTAAAAGTGTGCATTTGTGATGTGAAGTGCTTGCTTGCTCTCTGTTGACAATGACAGAGCGGAAGCGTGACCAGCGTGAGGTGCTGCTGACCACAGCCACTGAGGTGAAGGTGGTATGGTGGTCCTGTTGCTGAGGGTGATGCTGCCTGTGTTGTATTTTATGATTACAAATGTAAATTTACAGCTCAGCAGATTTTAACGTATGAATGACAGAATTTTAACATATGGAAACCACTAGGAGATTTTAACTCCAGGATTTGTCTATTATACATGATTTTGAAAGTTGATATTCAGATATTGACAATAAATGTAAGTAATATGATTTGTCCATACTGCTGACTGGATATGATGGTGGCCTATGACTCATGTGACTGTCGAACATTCACAAATTTGGGATCCAGCAATGGTCCGGACACAGGCATTTGACCAATTTCCTTCTAAAGGCCAAACATGAGTCAAATAGCAGATTTTGGCCAAATGCTGAGGCTTCTACCCTAGTTTACTGACAACTAATACAGGTTCTGTGAGAAACCAGGCTGGTCCACACACCTGGGCACCATTACCATCTCCTTCTGCAGGTGAAATGCTTAAGACGATGGTGCATTCTTTCATGTCTCTTGAGTGGCTCAAAGTTTTTACTGGCTGCTCTTCTCCACTTTAATGATAAAATACTATTTATTTAGATTTATCCTTATTAATAGAAGTTTTATTCCATAACTCTTTTTGTTAACCTGTCAGTATGTAGTGTTGCCATTAAAATTAATTATATATTTTTTTCCTTAAAATCCCATATGGAAACTTAAGGACACCTGCACTACAGTTTAAATGGTATTCCCTAATCTTCTCCTGACCATGGGGTGCTGACATTTGGTCAAGCATTTTTCTTTTTTGATCAAGCATTTTTTCTGAATGTGTCTGTGAGGGTGTTTTTTGATAAGATTAACATTTCAATAGGTAGACTGAATAAAACAGGTCAGTTTGCCATCCCTAATGTGGGTGGCCCTTATCCAATCAAATGAGGGCATGAATAGCACAAAGTGGTTGAATAAGAAGGAGCTTTGCCTTCTTGACTGAGCTGGACATTAGTTTTCTTCCGCCCTGGGATTGAAATTTACACCACTGGCTCTCCTGGGTCTACAGGACCCAGGTTGTTGACTACAGATGATGGGACTTCTCAGCTTCCATAATCGTATGAACCAATTCTTTATAATAAATCAATCTCCTTCCGTCTCTTGCTCTTTTCCTCCATCTCTATCTCATGTTACTGTTTTATAAACAAATAGCTATATCGATATCATCTATATCTATATCTCCATTTGGTTCGGTTCCTCTGGAGAACCATGGCTAATAAAGGGACCATCTCAGGGCAATAGAAGTGAGAGAGTGAGAATGTCCTTTAGGGAAAGTAGAAACATCAACAAGGGTTTCCTTACTACGTGGGTTACCACTAAGAAAGGCTGAACGTCAACCTGCTGGAGACTTGAGGAACCATGTTTTTACATTTGTTTTACGGGAGGACAATGACACTAGGACATTTATCAATGGATTTGCATCTCCCAAGGGTTTCCCTGGGACATGGATTTTTTTCCCCACTTCCAAGCTATGTGCATGTAGCTCAGCACCTTCTGCAGCTTTGGGATGCAGAGAAGTCAGATGCTGAGATGCTAGTGCTCTTAGCCTGGAGCACCTGTAACGAGATGAAGAGCTGTCCAGCACTCAGGTGCTGAAGTTTCCTGGGTCAGGAGGATGTGGTGGGTTATCCATCCAGAGGATCTATACAACACAGGTTTAATAAAACTACCTGGTTACTTTAAAATTATAGGGCATAGTTTTATAATGCAATGGAAAGCTTTGTAAGGACATGGGATTTAAAAATTTTTGTTTATGGGTGTGTCTCCAGTGCCTGACACATAAAAAACAATAAATTTTATTGAATGAGTAGATATAAAATCAGAGGTTTGAACTAACATTATTCTCTTATGAAGCAAATAATAAGGCTTTTCTATGTGTTGCTAAGAAGAAGTCTACTTCAACAGTTTGTTTGTCTCCAATTCTTTGTAACTTGATTTCTTTTCTTCCTGAAAAGGAAAAGAGGTGGGAAAGATAGGTCACAGGTTCTTGTGCTCACCTGGGGCAACTTACTCTAAACCATCCCCACCAGCAGGACTAATGCTGAGCTCTGACAAGACAGTCTTTGCCTGCAGGTGGTGATCTTGGAACCTGAGGCAATGAGCTACAGGACAAGAGGGGTCATTGGAAAGGCCTAACCAAGGGTAATGGGGAGCCACTTTCTTTATATACTAGAATGAAAAGTGTTTGGATGCTCACCTTGCTATTTAACTTTTACAATCCAATTTTGTGATGATCAGCATCTGTAAATGTTAATCAGAATATGAATTTGAGTGGCTTTGCCTTGTTTTCAATCTTCATTATTCTTTCTCCCTTGGGTCATAGATGGAAATCTTTCAGTGCACAGGCCAGTGGGATATGAATGCAGCCTTTCCCAAGAAAAGACTCTGTGTAAGCTTAAAAGAGCTTATTAAATTAGTACGTGGGATATGATTTCATCCACATAATAGAAGCTGCAGCTGCTTTTAAAGAAATGAAATTGTATTGCACATGACGTTCAACCTTCAGCCCTACCCACACAGGTGCTCTCTTCTAGAGATGCATGGCTCCCAGAGGGCCTTCCTCCAGGAGGGACATCAGCCAGGAGACAAATAAGCCTCCCTGCTTTTCATACTGTACACGTTGGCTCTTCACTAGTGGAGGTTGGAAGTCATGGATTTCATTACTGCAGTGCATTGAGGGCCAGGGAAAAAATCCAATTTGCTGCTGCCTCAATGTCTTTGTGTTTTAATCAAATGGATAAGAAAGAGTCATTAACTGATGCTCAGGCTGATTAAAATTCCAGTGAGAGGGAAGGGAAATGAGATTGTGATACAGCCTTAGAAGGCCACTTGCCCCCTGGTAGTCCCGAGCCATAAAGTCTCACTTGTTGGTCGTTACCAAGTTGTTCACTGAGCACCCATGGCAGTTGCAGACAGTGGGGGTGGCAGTCCTGTTGCCATCCCTATACCCAGGGCACTGGCCGTGAAGGATGGTGCCTACCCTTCCTCGGATGATCCAGTGAGTGGATTGTATAAATCTCCTTCTATATGCTGATAAAAGCTTCCTTTTCCCTGTGCCAATGAATCTTGATTTAAAAACCATAGGAACTTTTAAAGATGTGGCCACAGTAGTGATTACCTGTATATGGCAGGGTCAGTGGAGGTGCGGAAGGGAGCAGCAACTGCATTTGAAAGCACTCTGAAAGCTATGAAGTGCTACTCAAATTTAGATGCCCATTATTATTGTTATTATTATTATTTTTATCCCTATCATTATTACGGTTTACTGCCCCTGCTGCTATGAAGTTTAAGATTGCATAAACTTCCACATGGCTTGTCTGCTTGACAGGCAGAGATCAGAGGGGCGGTTGGTGAATGGGAATCTTTCCTATGGCAGAATTTCCCTTCCTCATTTACACGCAGCTGTCTCTGGGGCAGCCCCAGGGCCCCAGGAGAATTCGTCCACAGAAGGAGATGGATTCCTGAGCAATTTCACCGGTGCCTCCATGAGGAGTGAGGCAGACACTTGGGCCCCAGAGCAGGCTGGTGGCCTTCCTTCCTTCTTTGTTCACTCACTCGTGCCTTCCTTCCTCATCCCTTCAATAGTGAGTAGCTCCTTCATATCAGGCACTGTTCTTCCTGATGTTCACAATTCCCATTTTCCAAGAGGGGACAAGGAGGAGCACCCATTCTTTAGTGTAGTGAGACTCTGCAAGTGCTGGTAAGATTGGCCATACTCACTGGGCAGTGCACTGAGTGACCTGTGCAGGCTGGGAAGCAGGACAGACTTGTAAGACATGGGGGAAGGGCAGACAATCTTCAGACTAAATCAAGATCTGAAACAGTTTGTGGAGAGCATGGACAAGTCAATTATCATATGGTTTCACTTATTTGTGGAACATAAGGAATAGCATGGAGGACATTAGGAGAAGGAAGGGAAAAATGAAGGGGGAAGGAATCGGAGGGGGAGACGAACCATGAGAGACTATGGACTCTGAGAAACAAACTGAAGGTTCTAGAGGGGAGGGGGTGGGGGGATGGGTTAGCCCAGTGATTGGTATTAAGGAGGGCACATACTGCATGGAGCACTGGGTGTTATACGAAAACAATGAATCGTGGATCACCACGTCAAAAATGAATGATGTATGGTGACTAACGTAATAAAATAAAATTAAAACACACACACACACACACACACAGAAACAAAGGATATACAATGGTCAGGCAAAATGCAAATTAGGCCCAGAGGCCAAGGTCAGTGGGAAAACCAAAACAGAGACATACAGGGTGTAGTGTTTTGCTGCCACTGAATAAAGAGCTGGTCTTGAATATGGAAGACAGTTTGGAGGTCCCTCAAAAGCTCAGTGTCCTTGGCCCATTTACCATCCAAGTGGAGGCCCAGTGTGTTATGTATCTTCTCCTGTTCCAAAGTCTGAGATTAGAACTGTGGTAGCCATCTCAAGAAGAAATCACCCTGCTCTTGTCCCTGCAGCCACGTGGGGATGTAGTTGACCAGGCTCCCTCTTGGTCTGTCTTGCTATTCAGTCTCCCAAGAAACCTCCTAGGATCAGAAGGGTGGCTCCTAGGATCAGCTCAGCCATGCTGGGAGTGGCTCCATCTTTCAGAGGTAGACTCACATTAGCCAAGCTAGCAAGACTGATCTGTGGAACCAGCAGGCTGCTTTGTTTAATTTACAGTGAAAACTCGGGCACGGCAGGTGCATGGTGTGGGTGGTTTGAAGTTGAGGTCAGCATACATTATATCCACAGGCAGTGGAATCCAAAGCTGGTTGGCTGAGTAGTTTAATGGTCCTGGGCTTAGCATGATTTTACACCGGGAGTCCCCTCACCACTGAGAGGGAGGCCAAACAACCTGCTGGGGCCTTTCACTGATGTGGGCCAGCTTCTCTCTGGGTCTCTTTCCTGCCTGCCTTTTGACTGGCGTGCTGCGATCCTTCTCACATCTGCTCACCTGCTCCCAGTTGGCTCTAGGAGGCCCGTGGCTTGGAGCGTCTGCTCTTCAAGGTGATTCCAGCCTCTCTGCTCTACTCACTGCAGGCATTACAGACCTCGTGGTGAGACCTCATGGGCCTGTCTAGTTCTCAGTTACTGGCGGATGCTTCAGTTAAAAGGAAGATCTCTCAGGCAGGTGCACCAGTCCTGGGGGTTGAGGAAGTAGGGAAGGGTGAAGAGCGAAACAACACAGGGCATTGCAATGCCTTTGTGCATGTGCTGCTTATTCACTGACAAATTTCTTTCCTAGGTTGATGCCACAGTGAGTTCACGTCCTCCCATGCATTGCTGTCTGAAAATAATCATGAGTACTGCTAGTGCATTCATGGGCGCCCTAATGTGTCGGAGGGCTGGAGGGCGCAGAACTACAGAGTGGTTCACTGAAGAGGTGGAGGCCTTGCAGGAAGCAGCTCCAGGGGCTTCTCTCCGGTCCCGGCTCAGGCTGGGTGACAGAGGAGCGAGGGTGCCAGGAGTGACCGTCAGGTGAGCCCGTGTGACAGGATTAGCCTGGAGGAAGTTGACCATGTTGGCACTTCTCAAAAGTGTTCTGTTACTTGCTTTCCATGATTAAAAACCCTTTAATTTTTTCTTTATATTCTGCCATCCAGTAGATGACATAATCTGACTTTAAGGGGATGTATTTCTACCCCCCTTGGATGCCTTTATAGAGCTCCTTTCATTTTCAATTTAAAAAAGTGGTTCACACACACTTTTTTTTTTTTCCTTCTGAATTGTCTATTGTGCAAAGGAAATTTGCTCACTGTGCTCCAAGGGAGATGCCTCTATTCAGTATCCCCAGGGGTATTTCTCCAGGGTGACCTCAACTGAAATCCTTGGTCCTCATTATTATTAATTACAGTGTCTGTGATAGGTTGTTGGACATCTGGAGCATTTTCCATCCATAGCAGAGGTGAAACGGTGTGTGGTTCACCTCCCCAGGAGTGTGTTACCAGGCTGCACACCACTTTGTTTTGTTTTGTATGGTTTTACTTTAAGAGTTCAGTGTTTCTTTAAATCATTTGTACCTGCCCTATAAACACTTGAATGAGCATATGCCTTTTCTTTTAACATCGCTTTTTCCTCAACGTAGCAAAAATCAATTTCTCCTTCACCCATTGTCCCCCTCCCCAACGTATGAAACACAACCCAATAACAGGCACTGGCTTTGCAAACAGCAGGATGAGTGATGGAGCCGCCATTACTGGGGTGGGGGTGGGGCTAGTTCTCAACCAGCTTTTCTGCTTCTGAAATTTCAGTAGAAAGCAGCTCTTGACATAGACCAAAAGTTCTGAGGCAGCACATCTACATTTATTTTCATTTTTATAGTGGTGAATCATGATATATTCCAGATCTATAACATGGCTTTTTGAACATTGTGATCATAGGAATAAAAACTCTTTTTACTCTTTTACTTTTGATGTAAAAACATCAGTATATCATGGTAGCTATACTTAGCCTTCAAGCACTCTGAACATCCAACCATTTTCATTAGCACAGAAAATGATATTTATTTCATGTAGAATCATAACAATTAACTTATTTGATCCAAGAATCCCTATCATGGATTGGCCAGACATAAATATTTAATGTTTGCTACAAGGGAAAACTTCAGGTAGATAAGTTCTATTTCCATTTGCTGTTCTATATTTTTATTGATTTTCTGGAAGGATTTTGGAATGGATCAGCAGTGTTAATGCACGAAGAACATGTATCTTTCTGAATCCGACACCCTGGTGTGAAATGTAAGAGTTACAAGCTCAAGCATAAGAATATAGTAATTAAAATGCTCACCCATGCCACCCTTGTCTTCCCCATCCTCCTTCTTCCCTGGGTTGTTGGAATAGTTCGAGATGCTCCCTTCCAGCTCATTCTCCAGGCTTCTGAGAGATCCCTGATCTCGAAGTCCCTCTCTGACCACATGTGGTTCCTCCCCAGAATTATAATAGCTCACTTATTCACAATGGTTCTTTCCAAAATCCTTAGCTTGTAACTCAAGGGCACCCATGCTCCCACCCAATTGGTCTTTGAACTTCCTCACACACCTGGGTGTGTCCTCCTCCACCTGGGTGCCTTGGACAGCGCCCAGTGCTCACTTCTAGCCACCTCAGTCTGCTGTTGAATCCTACTGGTTGCTGGGAGTCCGTTCAGTGCCTTCTTCTGTACATCCCCAGTGATGCCACACCACATACAGTAGACGAGCTCGTTCTCCGTGGAATCCCCGTGGTTATCTTGTTGTATTTTCTCACCTTCCTACCATTTTGTATATCCGTATCTGTCTATCCATATCTGTATCGGTATCTATCCACATATATGTAATGTATGTATATAGTATAGTATAGTATATGCATAGAGTAACTTTTCAAAGTTTGTGAGCTCAAAGCTCTAGACATTACCTAGAGTGGCCATATGTTGTGGGCTGAATTGTGTCCTCCCCAAATTCATATGTTGGAGCCTTAACCACCACTGTCATTGTATTTGGAGATATGGCTTTTAGGACACAATTAAGTTTAAATGAGGTCATAAGGGTGAGGGTCCTAATCCAATAAAATTGCTGGCCTTATAAGAAGAGGAGGAGGGGTCTGGGTGGCTCAGTCGGTTAAGTGGCCAACTCTTGGTTTCGGCTCAGGTCATGATCTCAGGGTTGTGGGATCGAGCTCTGAGCTCAGCAGATAGTCCACTTAAGATTCTCTCCTTCTGGGGCGCCTGGGTGGCTCAGTCGTTAAGCATCTGCCTTCGGCTCAGGTCATGATCCCAGGGTTCTGGGATCGAGCCCCACATCAGGCTCCCTGCTCTGCGGGAGGCCTGCTTCTCCCTCTCCCACTCCCCCAGCTTGTGTTCCCTCTCTCGCTGTGTCTCTGTCAAAAAATAAAATCTTAAAAAAAAAAAAAGATTCTCTCCTTCTCCCTCTGCACCCCCCAAATAGTAAATAAATAAATAAATCTTTAAAAAAAGAAAGAGGAAGAGAAAGTGCTCTTTCTTTCTCTCCCCACACTGATACACCAAGGAAAGGCCATGTGAGGACACTGTAAGGAGGTGGCCATCTGTGAGCCAACAAGAGATCCCTGGCCACACCCAACCACGCCGGCACCCTGGTCTCAGACTCCCAGCCTCCAGAACTTTGAGAAGTAAATTTCTGTTGTTCTGGTCTGTGGTATTTGTTATGGTTGCCTGAGCTGACTAATATACTATCCGTGATAAAATCATTCAACATTCATTCAACAAGTGAGGGCTCTGTGCACTTGGGGTAAGACATTTATTCCCACAATTAGACTTTGGAAGCAACAATAGCGCTGAGATACAGTTTCAGAATTTCCTATTAATGTTTCTTTCCTGCAGATGAGTTTGACCTTTAGCCATCACAGGCTCACGAATTGCTCAGAAGCACAAGGTCTGTGATGAAGCTGTGACAATAATTCAAAGGATTTCTTTTTCTGCTCTGGCTCTATCCATCTGATTACATTGTAACCAATATTTGCTGCCGTCTCTGTGGACAAAATTTGTTCATAAACTACAAAGAAATTGCACAGCCATGGAAGAAATCAACTTGTTAAATGGGCCATGTTTTTTCTCCCTAAGCAAAGGGAGCCTGTAAAACACTCTGTTGTGCTGGAAAAAAAAAAAAAAGAAGAAAAGAAAAGAAAGGAAGAGGGGGGAGGGGGCGGGGACCTCTAGACACTGAAGAAACTTTCTTGGACACTAAGTTCCCAGACCATTCATGTGACATCCTCCCCTGCACAGGGCTTATTTTAATAGGGGGCATGATTGTGTAACACTCTCCCTCTTGGGACATTTTTTAAAGCACCTATCGGGGAAGAGAAACAGCTTCATCAGCAAAGGCACGCACACGAATCCATTGGAATTGATCCATTCTGAAGGCAGGTAAGTTGGCGATCAGCAGATACCAGTAGCAAGGGCGGACGTAACGCCCCGGGTATGCTGCTTACCTGTGGGGCTGAGTCACACCGTCTGCACTGAAGAGCTAGACTTAGGTGCTTGCTTATGTTGTCTGTCTGTGTCATCAAATGAAACGGGGATGCAGGGGCGCCTGGGTGGCTCAGTCGGTTAAGCGTCTGCCTTCAGCTTGAGTCATGATCCCAGGGTCCTGGGATCGAGCCCCATGTCACGCTCCCTGCTCAGCGGGGAGCCTGCTTCTCCCTCTCCTCCCTGCTCATGCTCTCTTTCACTATCTCTCTCTCTCTCTCCCAAATAAATAAATACATAAAATCTTTTTTTTTTTTTTTTTTTAAAGATTTTATTTATTTATTTGAGAGAGAGAGAATGAGAGACAGAGAGCATGGGAGGGAGGAGGGTCAGAGGGAGAAGCAGACTCCCCGCCGAGCAGGGAGCCTGACGCGGGACTCGATCCCGGGACTCCAGGATCATGACCTGAGCCGAAGGCAGTCGCTTAACCAACTGAGCCACCCAGGCGCCCCAAATACATAAAATCTTAAAAAAAATGAAAGGGGAATGCAAATTGTTCCACAATTCTTTAGGAGAAATTGAGTAACCATGTGACCATAATCCTGCAGCAAGGAGTGGGTCACCATGGGGTCTCCACCCAGAGGGCACCAGGTGTCCTGTACGAAAGGAGTGGCAATAGTACTGTAAGCTTCCATACCTCTCTGCCATCAGGGCCCTGACTCCTCGTAAGCTGCTCCTTCTACTGCTCTCACCCATCCCGGGAAATGCCACCCTGCATCAATGCCACCATCTGCCATAGGTGGCCCCGTGTATTCTGGGTAACTAAGGGAAAACACATACCAGCTTTATAATTAGAATATTGCATTTTGTCTATTGGGACTCCATAGGAGCTGGGAAAATGGTCATCTCTGGTTTGACTCAAAAAAGAACATTCTGAAAATCTTTCTTAAGAATTCCTTCTCTTAAAGAAAGAGAACTGCCCCTTCCACCACTGCAACATGTCACAGTCTCTTCCCCACTTCCATTCCTTCCCAGTGTCCCAGCAACCTACATCTGACGCCACCAGGTCCCGGAGACACAAGGAGATGCAGAGGACTCAGCTGGTTCCCGGAACCTTCTGTCTTCATCATGACATGTTTGCTCTGGTATGTCTTGGTCTTTGTCATTCTCTGCCCATGTGCACCATGTGTTTCTGGCATGATCCAACATTTCAGCACAGATGCAGTTGCTCAGCATCCACTAAATGGTTAGTATCCACTCACTGGAAAAATATCATTGCTTAGATAATGAATAATGTTGAGGGGCAAAGTGAAGCTAAGATATTCTTGGACAAAAGTGAATGCAGGTTATTGTCTGAATAGAAAAGGAAATACAGGGGCCTGGGA
The DNA here is from genome assembly GCF_002201575.2 of Neomonachus schauinslandi. Classification (NCBI taxonomy): domain Eukaryota; kingdom Metazoa; phylum Chordata; class Mammalia; order Carnivora; family Phocidae; genus Neomonachus; species Neomonachus schauinslandi. The sequence continues at coordinate 146,174,042 of NC_058409.1, forward strand.
GGAAAATGGGAAATGAGAACAGCTTTAATCCAGGCACACACACACACACACAGCCTCACTAGAGTCTGGGACTGCCATGCAATTTGCCTGAAGGACAGTTCCCAACACCTCTGTCCTTACTCCTGCGTCTGAGCGATTGGGTGTTGTTGGTGGTGCTGAGTCATTGAGGGTGATGTGTGGAGGTGCCATGCATGATGCTCCTCAGATATCCCTCTTTCTCAGAACGTCTCCTTGGCCCTGTGTGTGGAGAGCTCCTGAGATGAGAGGTTCATTTCTCTGTGCTTCACTGGGTCTTCTGTCTCACGCCTCAGCTTTCTCCCAGAGCTCCCTAAAATACCTGACAGGCACTGCCCTCTCGTTAGGAGGAATTATGAAATCTGGTGTAGGGTGAGCTTCTGAGCTTGGCAAGGAAAGGAGAGACAGGCCCTCAGCGAGCCCTTGCCCCTCCCTCAGGACATTGGAATTAAGAACTGCTCACAATCCCTCAAACCAGCTAAATACAACTCAGATCTTCCTGGGAAAATACAAAATCATTCAAATGGCTTTTGAATGTACGCAGGGCTTTCCTTTCCTCTGAAGTTATTTCTTTCAGGCAGAAAATGATTTTGTTAGCATCTTGGGAGAAAGAGCAGATGGAAGTGGCTAGATTAAAGCCCCTCTGTGTAAGCAAAATAATTTACAGCAACACTGGAATTGCTTTATTCTTTCTCTGAATACGCGAGGAATAAATGACGAGGTTGTAAATTTGGAAAGTGACAGGATAGCTAAGACTCCAGCAGCATTGTCATTTTCGGGGCTCCCTGAGACGTGCGCCTGAGGCCGGGGGAGGCATGTGGTAGGCTTTCTGGTCTGGGTGGTGGGCCGCCTGCTCAAGTGGCAGGATGTTTTCTCCAAGCTCCCGATGAAGAGCCGTGAGTCAACGTGCGAGTGCTAGCCTGGCGTTTCCTCAAGATCCACCACGAGTTTCTATCTACGGGTCACAAGCAAGGGGAACAGAGTCCAAGAGAGACAGGCTTGAGTTCTACAAACCTGCCAAGTGACTCACCACAGAGCGGTCACCTTTTAATTTAAGAAAGTGGCTGCCCACGTAGACGAGCCCGTGAGGGTGGTGGCTGGGAGGCCCAGCATGCCGACGCACTGAGCCGTTTTCATGCCATTTGACTGAGCACAATCCCTTCCTGGGGCTTCAGGTGGTGCAAGTTCTGATTGGCCAAAGTGCTCCGGGTGATTTCATCATTTCAGATTGAACTCTCCCTTGTCTCTTTATAAGATTTTCTTGTTATTTTTAACTACAGAGCAGGTCAGGCTGTTTTGTTCTGTTTTGTTTTGGAAATCGCATCCGAAGCAATGGGCAGTGGGAAGGAAAGGCAAGTAATGAGCTGTCTGTCAGGGAGATGCCCTGGTTGAGAATCTGGTTGCAAGCACGGTGCGAGGGAAATCTAGTTCACCCTTCTTGCTGCTGCTGCAGTGGGTGACAGTACCTGGTAAAGGGAACACTTTAGGGGGAACCCTAAAGGGGCAGGTGTGGGCTGGGGTGGTCCAGCTGTGTCCCCGGGACCAGGGTCCGTTTCTGGGTTGAGGGAGGCCGTGGCAGCCAGCCTTCATGGAGCTCCATCTTCAAGGTCTCTACTTTTCCCATCCTGGGGGAATAAAGAAGGGGAGGATTGGGACAATGCCAATCAGAGTAGCTCCAGGCCATCTCAGGCTCAGACCTTTTGGTGGCCCACCATCCTGTCCAGCAGAGTAAAACCCATACCTCACTAAACACGGACGTTCACCCTCCGACCGGGACAGGTGACACGAGCAGAATAGTATTTGGAGATCTTACCTGACACGTTTTTTTCCTTGTAATTCTCTCTCTCTGTGATTCTTCTGCCATTAGTCTGGACAGTGAGACCAAGGCTCATGGTCTTGGGAACAGAGGACACATAGATTTACATTTGTGGCTTTGTGCTCAGAAATGGTCTCAGGGAACTCTAGCTTTAGATTGCAAGAGGTTGCGAGGATAGGGACGTATTTTATGTGTTTACTTGTTTATTGGGTTTTGGGTTTTGAATGCCAAATCTTGGCTCTCACTATTAGCAGTGACGTCCAGAAGACTCAGAGCATCAAGGCTGTGCCGTCTACCATAAAGATGGCAGGAGTCGGGGGGTGTGAGGGCAGTTCCCCTGCATGGAGAAGGCCCAGACCTTAAGGCCTAAGGGACATTGGCAGGCACAGTAGAGGGAGCTGGGCCTGACCAGGGCACCTGACCCCACCCCCCGAAGCGGAAGTCCTGGTTGGAGAGGGGCACAAGAGCCTCTCTTTGATGTGGCACAACCACCACTGAACAAGGCAGATCTAAGCAGAAACGGGTGACATCACACCCCCTACCCCTGACCCAGCTCTCAAGACCTCACACTTGGCACAGAGGAGAGCTTGAAGGTTCCCCACAAACATCTGTCACCTCAGGAGAGACACAGGTACTGATGGAGAATGGCCAGGATCAGGCATTCGGGCCTCAAGACCAGAGGCCATGGGAGCACCAATGAGGGAGGACCTGCTGAAGAAGGAGAGGGAGCTGTGGAGGGTGCGGGAGCATCACTCGATCTCCCGCCATGGTGCAGAAGGCACTCTGCTATGGACACCTGCCAGGAAACAAAATAGCCACAGACCAAACAAATTGTCCTTCTTCCTTGGCACCATGATGTCATTCCATAAGTTCACCTGAGCCCAGGTGTCACTCACATGGGAAGGAAAGGGATGTGGGTGGAATGCGGTGGGTGGGGTGGAATACACAGGTGCTCTGAACAGAGTGTAAAGTCAGTGGAAGGCCATGATGGAGCTGGAACCATCCACTTCTGAGCTTCCAAGTTTGTGACCGCAAATACTGAACTTACCGCATTAAGAATTGACACACAACTACTTTATCTGCCATTGGACAAAATTTTCAGTAGACCCTAGAGTCTTCCAGTTGGGTCTTGCAAGAGAATCCTCAATTAGTTTGATGTAGGATACGTTTTGCCTCAAGTGTACTCACCGTGGACATCAGTGGTGCTCGCCTTAAGGAAAAGCAAACATGACTCTCAGTGGCTGCGCAGCACTAACCGAGCTATAGCAACACACGTCTGCGGTGTCCGAGCCCGATGCTTGGGTACCAGAGGGCTGTGGAGAGTGGGGACGGCCACCAGTCTTCTGGAAGCAGCCCTGCAGGCTTGACAGACGCCCACTTTGGGGCCTTCGGGGCCCACCAACCACAGGGCCCCATCCTTATTGATTGAAGACAGTGGCCTTGTCTCCTGCTAGCTCCTGCCCACCCCCCCCCCCCCCCCCCCCGCCGCCAAGGGCTGCTCCACCTGCTTCCCGTGGATGGCTTTGGTCCCATTCACACGCCTGGGGATGTCAGCTAGAGCCCTCCCCTTGGCTGCCAGTTGGGCTGGCTGGCCCTCTGTATTCTGGGGGATAGTCTAGGCTCCCCTGCTCTTCCTAATTGACTCAGTGCATTCTTCTTCTCCTTTTCTGGCTTGCATGGCCCTGTCTGGTGTCAGAGTGCTGGCCTCCCATCCACTCTGTTCCTTTGCAGCCTGAACACTGGTTCTGAGAATAGTCCTGGTTCAGGGCCTGGAAAAAATCACCGAGTCAGAACCCCAACAGAACAACTCACAAGGTTGCTTAGTGAGCATAAAATTGGAGCTGAGAGAGCTGGATATTCTTAAGGGATGTGTCCAATGTGCTGTGGTAGCAAGATACAGTGCCCTTTCCAACTCTGGGGCTATTAGCAAAAGAAGGCCTGGGAAGAGACATCTGAAATTGGGGCATCCATCCTCCCTAACAGGGCCAGAAGAGCATGAATGCACACCTCCCTCTCCCGCCTCCTTTTACAATATTCCAGCGTTCACCCCAGGATCATGGCAGTTACAGAGCTCAAATTACAGGTTCAGGACCTCACTTCATCCCCTTGGCATGACATCTTGAGGAGGAGCCTTAATCACATCAGTGATGCATTCATAGATCTTGTCATTCAACGGATTGCTTCTGCGAAGATTTTTGCTGATGAGTGAATCTGATCCCCAGTGTCAAGTCCTGGATTTCCCGATGGAGAGCGACACTTGCTGACCCAAGTTCACAACCTGGAGGGGGACAGGTGGTCTGTTCCCCTTGGGATCATGGGCCCTGCCCCTGCCCCTCTGCCTGTTAGCTCCCAAGACAAGTGTGGCCTCCTCAGAGAGGTGGTCCCTGAGTCTTCTGACCAGGAAAGACCCTCTGATATTGACCTATACAGTGCTGTTCCCTGCTCCCCATCAGAGTGCTCAGCAGTGATAATTTTACCCACATTTGGGGTTTTGTTTGGTTAATGTGTGTATTAGTCTCCTAGGGCTGTGGTAACAAAGTACCACAAACTGTGTGGCTTAGAACAACAAAAATGTATTGTTTCACGGCCAGAAGTCTGAGATGGCAGCAGGGCTGTGCTCCCTCTGAAGGCACCAAGGAGGGGACTGGTCCGGGCCTCTCTCCTGGCTTCCAGTGCCCTTGGGTATTCCTTGGAATATAGATGCATCACTCCACCCTCTTCATAGGGCGCTTCACCTTGTCCTCTCTCTGTGCTTGTCTGTCTGTGTCCGAATCTCCCATTTTATAAGGTCACCAGTCATAGTGAATTAGGGCCCAAACCTAATGGACTTATCTTAAGTTGTTTATCTCATAGAGACCCTATTTCCAAATCAGGTCACATTCTGAGGTACTGGGCGTTAGGATGTCAACATAGGAATTTTTAGGGGACAGAAGTCAGCCGATAGTGTGTTGCCTCCATGAAGGCAGGGAACTTGTTTGTTATTACTTTCAGGGTAGCCTCTGAGCCTAGCGTCCTGTCTGGCACAGAGGGAGTGCCTAATAGCTATGGCTGAATGTATGATTTAAGAAAGAATGAATGAGAGCTGATTCTCTAGGATCACCCCCACTGCCCACAGGCGCATGGGGCAACCTTTAAGCAACAACTGCTCACAGGTATCTTGAGACAGCGCCAGCCACACAAGAATCAGGCAGATCACCCAATCTATCCTGCCTTTCTTTTCCAGTCCCGATGTTTGAGAATCTGAACTTGTGGGAAAGTGCAGTGAATTTGCTCTTTTCTCCTCGCACCCGGATTAACGAAAGGTACAGAGAAGTAGAACAATAATAGAAAGAGTTTGGTCCTGGTAAAGGGTAGGCTTGGCAGATTTAGCAAATAAAAATGTAGGCTGTAGAGTTAAATATGAGTTTCCCAAATATTGCATAAGACCTACTTCTACTAAAAGTATTCATTATCTATTTGAAATCCAAACTTAACTGGGGACCTTGTGTTTATTCTGGCAACCCTGCTGTGTTTGCCATCTAGGTGGTGCATTAGATTTTTGAAAATTACAAGAGATTCCTCTGGAGATCAGAGTAGGAGGTCGGAGGATGGGGACTCTGAGTGAGGAGAGGCGAGGAGGGCCGAGCTCCAGGTCGATCTGCTGTGGCTGTTTTCTTTCGTTTCAAGCTCCTCCTCGTTAGGTACAAACAGCTCTGGAGCACCTTCTCACTCACCACCTCCCTCTCTCCTTTGTCCCATTTCTTCTCCTTCTGCCTCTTCCTTGTTTCCTCTAGGTTGATGGTCTTCCTTAGACAGTAAGCATTGTGGACCTATACAGGGCTTACACTGAGTACTGCCTGAACAGTTGTAGGGTTTTCTGCCTGGCATGTAACTGGCCTCACATCAGAGGCCCAGCGCTCACTTGTGACCTCCAGGGCATGTGCCCATGGCTACTGACCTCTCACTGGTGGTGGAAGACTGCAAATTCTCCAGACTCAAGGCTCATCTGGGTCTGAATATCCTCTCTGTCTCTTCCTAGCTAGGTGACTTAGGCCTATTATAATTCTCGTCTACAGAATGGCAATAATAATAGAGCAACCTCATACATTGTGAGCATTAAATCCAATAGCTTAATTAAGGTGCCATGGATCTAGCACATAATCAGCATTTAAAGATATTAGCTATAGTTATCATCACCACCATCCCTATTATCATTAACATCACTGTCATCCCCATCCCACCATCGCCATCATTCTCAACACCACCACCATCATCTCCAGTATCACCATCCCACCATCACCATCATTCCCATCCACACAACCATCATCTCTAATATCACCATCATCACCATCATCATCATTAACATCCCCATCATCATCACTGTCACCTCCATTATCACCATCACCATCCCACCATCACCAACAAGATCCCACCATCATCATCATCATTCCTGTCATCACCATCATCGTATCCAATATCAACATCATCAGCATCATAATTATCATCACCACCATGTCATCACTGTCATAACCATCATCACCACCATCATTGTAAAATCATGTTCATTATCATCACCATCATCATCGTAATATGGTAAAACCATATTACTTATATATGCCCATATTACCCATATGCCTCCATTCCCTCAGCTTTCCCTTCCTGCCGCCTGCCTCTTAGAACCTGGATTGAGTTGTTTAAATCCTTATTTCACTGTTGTGGGATTACAGTGCTTTTGCCAACATTTTGATAAATTCTCTAGAGGCGTATCTTCTCAGGGCTGCCTTTGGTCCAGCAGGAACCTGCTTCTCCTGACTTAGTTGAGTGTAGTAATTATCTTACCAGTTAGCATATGGGGTCCTCCATCTGTGTAGCTTTGATCTTGACATGAAATTCATCACTCACTGGAGCATTTCAATATGTAGATGACTTTATAGAAACTTGGGGAGTATTGAGAGTTAATATTGTATCAATGCAAACTGAATTTTTCATAGTTCTATTCACAAAGCTCCTCTCCACTCTTTCAACTCATTCCCCACTCTTCTGCCATACTGTCTCCAATAGTCACCTTTTCTTCTTTCTTTCTTTTTCTCACTCTGGGTCTCAAATTCCTGTTCATGTCTGCTGCATCTCCTAAAGAATTCTCCCTCAAAGTCTTACATTTCTTCCAAGTAGCTTATCAAAATGTTTTCCTAAACAGACTTTCCTTTCTAAAAGAGTCTGGTGCCAGCTACTCAAATGATAAAAGTCTTTTTTATTTTATTTTATTTTATTATTATTATTATTTTTTAATTTTATTATGTTATGTTAGTCACCATACAATACATCATTAGTTTTTTACGTAGTGATCCACGATCCATTGTTTTCATATAACACCCAGTGCTCCATGCAGTATGTGCCCTCCTTAATACCCATCACCGGGCTAACCAATCCCCCCTCCCCACTCCTCTCTAAAACCCTGTTTGTTTCTCAGGTCCATAGTCTCTCATGGTTCATCTCTCCCTCCAATTCCGCCCCCCCCATTTTTCCCTTCCTTCTCCAAATGTCCTCCATGTTATTCCTTATGTTCCACAAATAAGTGAAACCATATGATAATTGACTTTCTCTGCTTGACTTATTTCACTTAGCATAATCTCCTCCAGTCCCATCCATGTTGATGTAAAAGTTGGGTATTCATCTTTTCTGATGGCTGAGTAATATTCCATTGTATATATGGACCACATCTTTATCCATTCATCTGTTGAAGGGCATCTCAGCTCTTTCCACAGTTTGGCTATTGTGGACATTGCTGCTATGAACATTGGGGTGCATATGGCCCTTCTTTTCACTACATCTGTGTCTTTGGGGTAAATACCCAGTAGTGCAATTGCTGGGTCATAGGGTAGCTCTATTTTTAAATTTTTGAGGAACCTCCACACTGTTTTCTAAAGTGGCTGTACCAACTTGCATTCCCACCAACAGTGTAAGAGGGTTCCCCTTTCTCCACATCCTCTCCAACATTTGTTTTTTCTTTCCCTGTCCATTTTTGCCATTCTAACTGGTGTAAGGTGGTATCTCAGTGTGGTTTTGATTTGGATTTCCCTGATGGCTAATGATGATGAACATTTTTTCATGTATCTGTTAGCCATTTGTATGTCTTCTTCAGAGAAGTGTCTTTTCATATCTTCTGTACTTCTTTCAAGATACATCTCCAAAAGCTAGTGAAACAAAAGCAAAAATGAACTTTTGGGACTTCATTAAGATAAAAAGCTTCTGCACAGCAAAGGACACAGTCAACAAAACAAAGAGGCAACCCACAGAATGGGAGAAGATATTTGCAAATGACACTACAGATAAAGGGCTGGTATCCAAGATCTATAAAGAACTTCTCAAGCTCAACACCCAAAAAACAAATAAGTGAAGAAGTGGGCAGAAGATATCAAATGATAAAAGTTTTACTCAGCTACAATTAGTTTGAAAGGTGCAGGGAAGAGCTTGAGCTGACTTCTTTTAAAGTACATTCTCCCTTTTTGTCTGAAATAATTATTCTATTTAACTTTTGCTTTCAACATGTGGAACAGAGTCACTTTCATCCCAGGAAGTCAGTGGCCTCTTAAAATAAGATTCCAGAAGCATCTTTCCCTAATATGCTTAGTTCAGTTATCAACACTGCATCGTCTCTAACGTATCTAATTATCATCATACATTTTTATTTGCACTGAATGAATGAAAAGCAATGATAAGAAAGAATCCCATCAAAAAATCCTTCTCAAGACAAAGTTGGGAAAATGGAAAGATTTAAATGTGTGCTGGCTGAGGAGCCACACTCAAGTCAGCCTTGGAGGATGGACTTCCCTCCACGAAGTGGCAGCTGAACAGGCTGTCTGGAAACTTTCCTGTGATTTAGTTCCAAGGCTCACATGTCAGCATTATTGTTGGAGATTGGATTTGCTTCTACAGGAGCAGTGAGGCTTCAAGATGCTGGCGCTGAGCCCTATAGATCTGTTTGGATGATTTTCGCTCCCCAAAGCACACGCTCTCTAAGCCAAGGGATGTTCTTAAGGCTCTAGCATTAAAATCGCTCATTTTGACACCTTGGAACCATCCCCCACCTTGCAGAAGTGTATCCAAGAAAAATAATTACACTTACAACTATAAGTGGATATACCTTTGGGTCAACAGAGGTTTCCAAACTTCATTATTACTCTAATATTTTGACATAGAAGAATTGGATTCTAACATTGTGCTTAGGGTTAATGACAAAAGACTCTAGAAAAGTTATAAATAAGGCCTTTATGGGGTAAATTTCTTTAATTTGGGAGGCTGTGTAACTCCCAGTTTGGCAGCACAGTAGATAGAGTTATGGTGAATTTTCACTCAGCGTGAAATCAACCATGCCATTGCGTTTCCAGTGAATGCAGTTTGACGATTCAAGCCAGCATCAGCTCCGGGCAGTGGTATTCAGCCTGTGTGACAGAGGAAGGGGACCAAGGGAGAGCATGCACTGCTGCACAGAAGGGAAGGCATTTCCTGTCTCCATCCTTCCTCTTCTCTCCTCACTGGCTTCTGCGCTGGGGCAAATTTAGGGCCTGGGAGCTGCCCTGGGGGAATGATTTGCAAGAGGCTTCCAGAAGGCTGGACCCAAAAGGGAAGGGATCAGCAGAATGTTCTCACTGAGCCCAGAAGAGGGCAGCTGTCGGGGGGGTTGGGGGTGCTGAGGTCAGGGGCAGGGACTACTGCTTGTGTGCTGCTTCTCTGACTCCTCTTGAAGCATGGGTGCTTTTCAGCATAGTGGGTAGAATGTGCCCCCTTTCCCTCCTAAAAATTCATGGCCAACTGGAAACCTCAGAATGTGACCTTATTTGGAATAAAAATCTTTGCAGGTGTAGCTAAGATCTCAAGATGAAATTGCCCTGGATTCGAGTGGACCCTGCATCCAATGGCAGTGTCCTTTGAACAGAGAAGAGCAAGAGACATAAACAGGGAGGAGGAGGCCCTGTGAAGACAGGCAGAGACGAGAAGGATGTATCTGGAAACCGAGGCCCCCCCAAAGACTGCTGGTGACACCAGAAGCTACAGGACAGTGTGCAACAGACTCTCCTTCAGATCCCTCAGAAGGAACACACCTTGTCGACACCTTGATTTCGGACACCTGGTTTCCAGAACTAATAGAAAATAGATTTCTGTTGATTGAGCCATGCAGATGGGGGAGCCAAGGGGGCAGGAGACACACCACTCACCATCACACCCTCAATGCCCCTAGAAAGGCTCAGAGCCCAGTTTGGGTCTGACTTGGGGCCAACTGGGTTTGCCGCTTTCCTCTTCTCTCTCCTTTCCATGATGTGCCCACACCCCAGAACATGGCTCACCTGCTCCTCTTCACATCTTCAGGAAATCTTCATGGTTCTGTGCACATCCAGTGAGACATGTGTTTAGAATTATTGGTTTGATTCCATTGTGAGACTCTTGCTGAAAAAAGGACTTCTTCATCTCTGTTAGAATAATGCACTCCTATTCAGGGTATAGCTGAACGATCACCCTTTCCCTAATACTTCCGTGTACATTCTTTTGTGCCTCCTTAGCACCCCATGAGGTGGAATGCTTTTCATCCCTGCTTTGTAGTTGACAGTGCAGTGGGGCAAGCCTGTGGTCAAGACAATCCTGGTAAGGGGCTGAGCCTGGATTTGAACAGAGACTGGATCCAGGGCAGATGCTGTCTCCCTTCACACAGAACATCTCATTAATCCACAGAGCCTTTTAGAAATAACGTTTCCTTGGTGATAAAATTATAAATGTTCATTATTGAAAACTTGGAAGATATGTAAGGGTACAAAAAGAACACAAACACCAACTCTTTTCCCATCACAAAAAAAATCATTATTAATCTTGAAATACTTAATTTTCTTCTAAATGTCCTATTATATCTTTCCAAAGTATATACAAGGTCATTTCATATTAAGTTTATTTTTCATCCTCTCTCCCATTTTGCAATTTGTTCTGAGCATGGTTACATTCCTCAGTACTGTTTGGAAACACCACGGCCACATGGTTTTCATCTTGAGGATAAACTGCAAGGCTTCAAACCCAGGGTTATACATTCAAACTGTCTCATTTTCCCTTTCAGAAGCCATCCCATTGTGATCCTCTTTGTACACAAATGTTTGTCTGTGTTTTTGACTATTTTCTTGGAACAGCATTCTAGAAAGGGTCTTTTCAAAGTGTTTCCAAGCCCTGCCTCCTGGCTACCATGTCAGTGCTTCTAAGGAGTATTTATTTTTCAAAACAAGACATTAGGCCATATTATGTCTTGTGATACAGAAAGAAACTCTAGTTAGAAGAAGGCTTAGTTGATGGAAATCTCTGTTGATGTGCCTGTTTACCATTCTCCTCCATCAAATCTGGGAAACTTGGAGACTCATTTCCTCATGCTTTTGGAGAGAGCTGCTCTAGCAGGTCTGGCAGCTGAATGGATGAACAAGCTATTATGTCCCGAGGGCTCAGAGGTCCACCCTTCCCCAGCCAGGTTGCTTCCAATGTTAGGGTGGCATAGATGTCCCTTGGTCCCTGTTTGTTGAAAGCATGGAGCTTTCTAGGGGTGAGGTCCCTGCCTACTGCATGGGAAACGCACACCTCTGCAGGTAATGAACTCAAAGGATCACACATGCTCCATCACTTCCCCCTTGGAGATTTTCCAATTAACCCTATTTCCTGTGGCACCAAATCCTGCTAGTGTGTGACATGGAGCCTCCTTTGAGTGACAGGGATGGTAACTTTTGTGGAGTCTTCTCAAATTATAATGTACCAAGTAACCACATAATGTTGGGTGAATGCTCCCAATGATGCCCTGGTCCTCTGAAGATCATCTTTTGCTTTGTAACTTCCTGGGGTTGATGGAACAGCTGTTGGCTATGGAACACCAAGACTCTCCTTGGGCTCCTGGGGATGGTACTAGTGACAGGTCTGTGAGAACAGGACTGGCCAAATGAACCCGCCCCTCACTGGTGATCCATTAATTAACATAAGTGAATGCCTTCTTATTCAAGGTGCTGCATTAGAGATTTTATATGCACTATTGCATTTCAATTTCAATAACAATGATACTAAAAGTAGCCATAGAAATGAGAATTTTAAAATTACAAAGATTTGAAAATAGGAAAATAGGAATTTCTTTCCAGATAACATGATTGTGTACATAAATACATTGTTAGAATTTATAATAAGGATAACCAGGTTGATGATGTATACATTTTTTTAAGTTACCACATATAAGCCACTGAGACAAGCTGGTTGCCCATTAAGCAAACTATTTTCTGGGATTAGGCTTCTGGAACTTTGCTGGAAATGGGCAGGGTAATGAGGGCTTCTCCCCTCCCCTCCCTCCTCTTACCCTCCCTTTCCTCCTCCCCTCCCCCTGCTCTTCTGCTCCTTTTTCTGTTTCTTTTCCCTTCCACCTCACCTTCCCTCCTCCACCTCTCTCCCTTCCCTGCCCTCCTCCTGATCAAACCCCAGATGCCAGGGAGCAGGGCTGGTCTAGTGCATGGCTTTGGGAGGTGATATGCAAGCTTCTGAGAGAGCTCTGACCAAGGGTGGACCCTCACACTGGGGTTAAAGCATGCTTGCCAATGAACTGCAAATACACAGCCTCGGAGCACCAACACAGCGAGTGGGAAACACCCAGGACCACGTGAGCCACAAACACCTTGACGAGCTCACCTTGCTCAGGTCACTGTCTTCACCTGAGGCTCCTGTCGTGGTTCACATTCCTACATACAAAGAAGCAAAATGCCCACTCCAGTTTGACTTCAATGGGGATTGCGGAGATTAGTTTCAACTAATCTTACTTACTTTGAGTTCCTCCGAGGAGTGTTTTAACTTATACAAAAGAGCAAGAACAGTACTTCTAATTGGGATAATATCAGTGAATGGTAATGAAAGAAATCCGAGATTATGAGAATAATAATTCCATTAAAAGGGGCTTTCTATAAATACAAATCTGAAATTAGAACTTTCTTCCTAATTCTCTTGACTTTTAAATCTTTGAATTGTACTTAAACATTATTTTATTGATGGTGGCAGGCTTTAACTTAATAATGTGCTCCTTTAAAATCACCTGTTATAGGTGCAGAGTTTTAAACAGGGTAAGTGTTCTTCAGATAATAGGCTTTTATAGATATTTGAGCCTGTATCTTTGTAATAAAATGTACTTAATCCCCTAAAGTGCACAATCTTTCTATAATGTCTGTGGGGGTATTCGTAGTTATTAAATTAGCTACAAGGGGCTTTTGAAGCATTCTCTAAATGCTGTAAAAAGATACTGAGAAATTGAGAAAGATATTGAGAATTAGAAGAAAAAAAATAATAATACCAGATGGTCTACTAAGATTCAAGTATGGTTCATTTTTTAGTAAATTTTCTTCTTATTTGGACTTTCCTGAGGAGAAGGGACTTGCAGGATGTTTCACTGCTAGAGTCAAAAAGTGGTTGTTTACGACTGAGCTAGTTTATGAAATTTACCCATCCAGGTATTTCAGAGGATTTGAATGCATCTCCTCTGCTTCTCTGGCAGAGGGCAAACTGATCGCCTGCACTGGGTCTGGAATTTCAGCTACACACAGTCTATAGTCTTTCTGTATTTCCTGAATATAATAGGATTGTGGGGATTATGATATAAACATTCATTTGAACCTGGCTTTTGGTGTCCATTTGGGATTATCAAGAAGCTTGTTCCATTAGAAAGTTAAGTTGTCCATCATATTGATTTAAGAAGAGTAGTGATGTGTGGTGTTTTGTCCCACTGGAAATACGAGCAATGATTTCTCATATTGTATTTTAAATTTGGGGGCACCTGGGTGGCTCAGTTGGTTAAGCGTCTGCCTTCGGCTCAGGTCATGATCTCAGGGTCCTGGGATCGAGCCCCAAGGCAGGCTCCGTGCTCAGTGGGCAGTCTGCTTCTCCTTCTCCCTCTGCCACTCTCCCCTCCCCCCCCCGCCCCGTGCTCGCTCTCTTTCTCTCAAATAAATAAATAAAATCTTTAAAAACAATAAAAAATAAATTTCTTCACCAAGATCACTTGCTTAAATAATAAATTCAAAATTAAGATGGTAGAAACCCCACGCAAAACTGACAGATTTTTAAGAACGAGGGAGATTTGAGAAATCCAGCGTTCCTCATTCTAGGAGATTCTGCACCAGGCCAGTTCTAGATGGTGGCTGTGTGTTCCTCACGTCCCCTGCCCCTGTGGGGAATGAGGGCCACGAGGCTGCAGGGTACTTAATGAAGAATGCTGACAGGGTGACCGACACATGCCTGCATTTTCTATTTACGGTCTGATTAGAATGAACCCAGATCCTGGCCTCTCTCAGGAAGGGCAGGCTCTGGGTTGCAAGGCGTGGACTCGGGTGTCTTGCCTTGGCCGTATTTCTGGCCACAGCTGGGAAGAGATGAGGGACTGTCCAGGGACATCTGCTTACCAGACAGAGCAGAGCCTCTGATGCTGAATTTGCTTCTGAACATTTTGCAAGGAGCCTGGCACACAGTGTCGATAAATATTTGCTGAATGCATGATTAAATCAATTGTCTAGACTGTCTCTCCTTTTTTTTTAACCCTCCGTTCACTTCAAAAAAATATTTTCTCTTGAAGTATTATGCACAGAGAAGTGCACAAGCATAAATGTGGTGTTTAAGAAATTACACTGTGAAACAGCCCCATGAAACACCTGGTCACCTCCCAGTGAGTTCAAAAAGAGAGTTGTCTTCGTCCACTCGGGCCACTATAACAAAGTACCGACTGGGTGACTTACAAGCTCTACTTTAGGAACTTAATCACCTCCCAAATGCCCCACCCCCTAATAACATCACCTTGTTCATTTCCAACACATGAATTTGGGCGGATCACAAATGTGCAGACCACAGCAAGAACATTTCCAGCCGTCCGAAAGCCCCCGTGTCCCCTCCAAATCACTGCCTTCCCCTCCCCATAAAGACTATTAACATGCTGACCTTTGTGGAGACCCCTTCCTGGCTTCTCTTTATGGTTCCACCTGACAGGCAGCATCCTAAGCCCAAGCGCTGTTCTTGGTAAATGGAGTCCATCAGTATGTTTCCCTCTGTGTCTGGCTTCTTCCGTTCCCCTTACATGAGTGATGGTCGCTGCGTTGTTGCACGTGGTTCTTGAATTTCCTTGGCTGCTTGGTATTCTGTTCTATGCATGACAAATTCTTCGGCTACCCTACTGTCAATGGACATCTGGGCTGTGGACATCATGGCTTTGGCTCTTATAAAGATCCCTCCCTGAGCATCACTGTGCATGGCCCCTTGTCACCCATGCGTGTGGCCCTGTAGGGGGTACACCTAGACAGTGCTGCACCTGGACCAGGGCAAGAGGGCCCTATGCTGGACTGTGCATAGAACAACCACAGACAAACACATTTATTTAGGGACACATGGCACCTCTCCCATTCAGCACCTGTCCCTTGGCTCTGCACAGCTTGGCCCTTAACCCTGGACCTCTTACCTGGTGGCTGACACCATCAGGCCCCTAAATAAGCCTCTCTGCATCGGCTCTGTGTTTTCAGAGCAAAGGAGTCTCTGAGTTGCCCCAGACTTTGTGGTGTGGGAGCTACTAGGGGTTGAGGGGCTTGGGGAAGTATAGGAGTATACTGGGCCATGATGGGAAGCATGATGGCAAGTCTTCTCACTGGCATCTAGAACGATTTCAATATTAGAACTACAAGTAACTTTCTATCTATAAAACCTAGAGGGGGGTGGGAGGGATGGGGTGGCTGGGTGATGGACACTGGGGAGGGTATGTGCTATGGTGAGTGCTGTGAATTGTGTAAGACTGATGAATCACAGACCTGTACCCCTGAAACAAATAATACATTATAATTTAGTAAAAAAAAGAAAAAAACATTTAATATATTAAATTATAGTTTTAAAAATTGACATAATTACAGCTTTATTTATATAACTTTGATATAAAATTCTTGAATTTATTATGATTTGTGTTTGACCTTTAATTAAAAAATTGGTGTAAATAGAAGAAAAATAACTTTTTTTGAGAGAATATAAGTATTTTAAAATTGTGAATTCTTAATATTATTTCAATACATTTATAGAATTCCACATTTCATTTTTTAATTTATATTTTGGTGGAAGTTTATTCAAATGTACACATTCAAATAACATTTCATTGTGTATTTTAATCTGAAATATATATTATAAAGTAGTGGGTTACTTTAGATCATGGAGAATAAATATAAGTTAATTTGTGTGTGTGTGTGTGTGTGGAAAAAAATACAGAAGTGGGGCTCAGAAATGAAAAGCTTAAAAAGAAATAAGAAATTTTTCAAAGAGGGAACTCTGCTTAGATTAAAAAATAATCTGGAAACCGGGAAATTAAACAGACTTTTGTCAAGTGTGACTCACATGAAATTTGCAAACAGGATATTATAAATTTTATAATTAGTCAGATTTAATTACTGAAAAAATAATGAAAATGAGCAAGAAAATTATTCCCCAGCAAATAGAAAACTTAAAGAGGTCAGATAGAATCTCCTTATATTCATTATTAAGGGAAGATTGCAGTTTTGATCAAACACTGAAAATGGAAAGGATTAATTCTTATCGCATCCACAACTAGAAGTCACAGACTGACCCCAGCCTGCTGCTAGAAGACAGGGTGACATTTCGTGACATCAGTAAACTGGGCAAGAAGGTGGCAACCTCAGCACATTGTCTTGACAGTGTGCAAATGTTTCTAGCAAACACAGTCTGATCAAATTGATGATTCTGATTTTCCCTTTGGTAAGTCTGTGACAGAAAACTTAGTATTTTACATCAAAATTATTTCAAGTGGAAAAACAAAGTACAGAAACCAACTTTTATACTTCAGGTTTAAAGGCAAAGTATTTTATTTTTGTGGATGGTGTAAGGAAGTGGTTCACTTTCATTCTTGCATGTGGCTGTCCAGTTTTCCCAACACCATTTTTTGAAGAGACTGTCTTTTTTCCATTGGACACTCTTTCCTGCTTTGTCAAAGATCAGTTGACCACAGAGTTGAGGGTCCGTTTCTGGGCTCTCTATTCAGTTCCATTGATCTATGTGCCTGTTTTTGGCCAGTACCATACTGTCTTGATGATGACAGCTTTGTAATAGACCTGGAAGTCCGGAATTGTGATGCTGCCAGCTTTGCTTTTCTTTTTCAACATTCCTCTGGCTATTCGGGGTCTTTTCTGGTTCCATACAAATTTTTGGATTATTTGTTCTAGCTCTGTGAAAAATGCCGTTCGTATTTTGATAGGGATTGCATTAAATCTATAGATGGCTTTGGGTAGCATAGACATTTTACAATATTTGTTCTTCCAATCCATGAGCATGGAATTATGTTTCCATTTCTTTGTGTCCTCTTCAATTTCTTTCATCAGTGTTTTATAGTTTTCAGAGTACCTCTTTCACCTCTTTGTTTAGGTTTATTTCTAGGTATTTTATGGTTTGGCACAGTTGTAAATGGGATTGATTCCTTGGTATCTCTTTCAGCTGCTTCATTACTGGTGTAGAGAAATGCAACAGATTTCTGTACATTGATTTTGTATCCTGCAACTTTACCAAATTTGCGTATCAGTTCTAGCAATTTTTTGGTGGAGTCTTTTAGATTTTCAATATAGAATATCATGTCGTCTATAAATAGTGGAAGTTTGACTTCTTCCTTACTGATTTGGATGCCTTTTATTTCTTTTTTTTTGTCAGACTGCTGTGGCTAGGACTTCTAGTACTATGACTGCGTTGAATCACTAACTTGTACACCTGAAACTAATATTATGTTAACTAACTGGAATTTAAATAAAAACTAGAAAAAATGAAGGCAAATTTTGTTTTGTAACTTTTCTATATTTTATGACTTAACTTTGGCCAAGATGCTCTCTGTGGCTAGAAACATCCAAGTTCTTAATTATAAGAACACAAAACATCCCTTGCACATAAAAATCACACAAGTGTAATTATTATTTTTTTTAAAGATTTTATTTACTTGACATAGAGAGACAGCAAGAGACGGAACACAAGCAGGGGGAGTAGGAGAGGGAGAAGCAGGCTTCCCGCGGAGCAGGGAGCCCAATGCGGGGCTCAATCCCAGGGTCCTGGGAGCATGACCTGAGCCGAAGGCAGACGCTTAACGACTGAGCCACCCAGGCGCCCACAAGTGTAATTATTACCATGTAAAGAAGTCTGCATAAAGAGCAAACAACCAGCAGTGTTCAAGAAAGATATGTAAACATTGAAATACATTGAGGTAATGTTCTTAAAGAATATTATGTCCAATATTTAGCAAGCATGATCGTGTGTTTTTTTTAGCATGATACCGCCAGTATAATATTTAAAGAAAACAATAGAAATGTCCTACTTTTGTAGATGTGATTTCAAAATTAAATGATAGAATGATTGAACATGGAATATAGACCAAAATTGAAGCATGTGAACATTATCAAGGATGGAAAATTCAAGTGAGATCCGTATTTTAATGACTAATAAAGTGAGAGAAAGAATCATACATAAATGTTTACAAAAGTAAATATTACTCAGACTACATTGTACCAAGGACTAATGTTCTGTTGAAAACTAACATTTATTGTATGTGGTGTTAACTACCATACAAAAGAAAACAGGGACATCAAAAGAAGTGGCTATGTCATTGGTTTAAAGCCATCGTAAAATGTATAGGTTTTGACTTACAGAAAAGACAAGATGAGCCACTTTCAATTTTAGGCATTGATTTAAAAGATACTTGAGGGCCTATGGTAAAGGCACTTATAATTCTGTATTAGTAAAGAGGAGAGCTTAAAAACCAGAATTTTGGTTAAAAGTCCAAACTGGGAGTCATGACTCAATTATACCCATAGTAACATTTTTTGGAGCAATGAATGCAATAATTATACATGCTGTTTTCTGGATCTTCCCAAAGATGGAATATCTTATCAAATTGGACCTTTCAATCATTCTTCAGTACTTGAAGGGAATAGCAGATTGATGTTAGAGAAATCAGATTTTATTTTGACAAGATAAAATATTTACTGGAAGAATTATGTGAAACAACAGGTGACACTCAAATAAAAATTAATATGGTCCTCAGCATACAAATGAAACAAATGTTGAATCTGTACTATTCACAGTCATGGGGTATGAACTCTTGTTTGCTGAGGCTATGTAGCAAAAAGCTTACACAAAAGCCAACCCTAAATTTAGGATTAAAATAATTTGAAATGTTTTTGTTTAAAAAAAAGTGGATTTTGCTCATGTAGAATATGCACTGACGGTGCCATTCCAACAAAACTTGAAAACTTAGAACCAGGAAATGAAAATGTCTGCATGCCTATGAAGAAGAGTGTGTATTAATGATTCTGAAATAAATTATACCCATTGTGACATACGACACAGTCTCAAATGAAGAGACTTTTGAATAAGTTGGGCAGCATTCTATCAGTTCAGTGTTCTTTATAATGTTCCAGAATTTTCTGGATTCGGGAAGAATTTTCTTCTTTAAAAGAACTTACATGATTCAGTTCAGTAATAATTAAATAAATAAAGTAAATGACAGATTAAGGAATTCATTGATTGTATATTTTTATAGCTTATTTAAACAAACCAATATTGATATGTTATTGTTAGCTGAAGCCCAAACTTTATTCGGATTTTCTTAGTTTTTACCAAATGCCCCTTTTCCGTTCCAGGATTCTGTTCAGGATATTGCATTTCATTTAGTCGTCTTACCTCCTTAGGCTCTGCTAGGCAGTACTGTCTTTTCAGACTTTCCTTATTTTTGATGACCTTGACAGTTTTGAGGAATGCTGGCTGGGTATTTTGCAGAATGTCTTTCAACTGGGATTTGTCTGATGTTTTTCTCATGATCAGACTGGGGTTATAGGTTCTGGGGAGACAGACCACAGGTGTTAAGTACTATTTGCACCCCATCATATCAAGGGGACACACTGTCGATGTGACTTGTCACTGCGGATGTTAACTTTGAATACCTGGGGAGGTCATAATTGCATTTCTTTACTGTAAAGTTACTCCCACCCCTTCATACTGTTCTCTTGGAAGGAAGTCACTTGCTTTACAGTGCAGAGTAATGCTCCATCTCTTTGAGAAGAAAGTATCTCTATAAGTTATTTGAAATTCTTCTGCATGGGACACTTGTCTATTCTCCCCCATTAATTTAGGCATTCAATCATTTATTTATGTCACTGTGGAGTCATGGATATTTATTTTATAATCTAATAAGACTTTATTCACTTTTTGCTCAAATTGGTCCAGCTTTGACCATTGGGAGCTCTTTCAGTTGTCTCCCGTGACTTTTTGATATATCTCCTGGTCATTGTGTTTAATTAATTAATTAATTAATTAATTAATTAATTAATTATATTATTATTTAGCACTTCCTTGCCTCTTGCACTCTACAAGATGCTCAAGGCCCATCTTGTGCATTTCTCGCCCCAATCCTAGAATCAGCTATTTCTCCAAGGATCCCTGGGTCCTCTCATTGCAGAGCAGTATTAGAAACCAGGATGTGAGTGCTAGATGTGTTGACTGCTACAGGGTGGTGTGTTCTAGGTGCTCTGATCTGATGGAACAAGGAAATATATATGAGAATATTAACTTATGCATAAACATTTGGCTGTAAATATTTCTTGATGAAACCATCTGTATCTGTATTAAGCTAAACATGGTTTTATGGGGGCACTTGGTTAGCTCAGTCAGTTAAGCGTCTGCCTTCAGCTCAGGTCATGATCCCGGAGTCCTGGGATCGAGCCCTTCACTGGGCTCCCTGCCCAGCGGGGAGTCTGCTTCTCCCTCTCCCTCTGCCACTCCCCCTGCTCATGCTCTCTCTCGCTCTCACTCTCTCTCTCAAATAAATAAATATTTTTAAAAAAACCATGGGTTTTTATCTTTTTATATTGTAGCTTTTTACATGCAGGCCCTGTTTATATTTTTGTTAAATTTATACATGATCATTTCGTTTTTTTGTTGGTATTTGTACTAGTCAGAGTTCTGCAGAGGAATAGAACCACAGGATGTGTGTGTCTATATCTATCTATATCTATCTATCTATCTATCATCTACCTATTTTTCTATCATCTATTGAGAGAGGTTTATTTTTATTTTATTTTTTATTTTTTTTAAAGATTTTATTTATTTATTTGACAAAGAGAGAGAGAGAGCACAGCAGAGGGAGAGGGAGAAGCAGGCTTCCCGCAGAGCAGGGAGCCCGATGCGGGGCCCGATCCCAGGACCCTGGGATCATGACCCGAGCCGAAGGCAGACGCTTAACGACTGAGCCACCCAGGTGCCCCAAGAGAGGTTTATTTTAAGGAATTGGCTCACATGATTGTGGAGGCTTGTTAAGTCCAAATTCTGAAGGGTAGGGTGGCAGGCTGGGAACCCAGGGAAGAGTTGTAGTTTGAGTCCAAAGACAGTCTGCTTCTAGAATTCCTTTTTCCTTAGAGAAACCTAGACTTTGTTTTATTAAGATCTTCAGCTAATTGGATGAAGCCCACCCATCTTATGGGGGTAATCTGCTTTTCATAAAGTGCAATGACTTAAGTGTTAATGTCATCCAAAAAACACCTTCACAGAAACAGCTAGTATAATGTTTGACCAAATATATAAACACTGTGGCCAAGTCAAGTGGACACGTAGGATTAACTATCAAACTATTTTTAGGTTTCAGATTCCAATTGTTTATTGCTGGTTTATAAGAAAGCAATTGACTTTTGTGTTTTAAGCATGTACTGTGGGACCTTGTTTAACTTGCTTATTAGTTCTAGGACTGTTCTTTGTTGGGCTTTTCTTCATACACAATTATCTGTGAAAAAAAGACAGTTTTACTTATTTCTTCCCAATGTGTATGTAACTATTTCTATTTCTTTCATTATTGCACTAGCTAAAACTTCCAGTGCCGTGCTGAATAGGAGTGGTGAGAGAGGACATCACTGCCTGGTTCCTGATCTTGGGGGGAAGTGTCTAGTCTCTCATCCTTAAATAGGATGTTAGCTTTAGGTTTTTAATAGATGTCCTTTATCAATTTGAGGATGTTCCTCTCTCTTCCTAGTTCGCTGAGAATTTTGTCATGAATAGGCATTGGATTTTGTTAAATTATGATTAAGGCTTTTCTTCCTTAGCCTGTTGATATGAGAATTATATCAACTCATTGATAGATTTTTGAATGTTGAACAAGCCTCATATGCTTGGAATAAATCCCACTTGGTTTTGGTAAGTAGTTCTTTTTATACATTGATGGATTTGATTCACTAACGTTTTGTTGAGGATTTTTGCATCTAAATGCATAAGAGATATTCATCTATAATTTTCTTTTTTAAAAATGTCTTTACCTGGTTTGAGTATCAAAGTAATGCTGAGTTCATAGACAAGTTAGGAAATGTTCCTTCTGATTTTATTTTCTAAAAGATATTATGGAGAATTAATATTATTTCTACCTTAAATGTTTTGTAGAATTTACCAATGAAACCATCTGGACCCAGGGCTTTCTTTTTTGGAAGGTTATTAATTATTGATTCAATTTCTTTAGTAGATATAGGGATAATTATGTTACCTACTTCTCTTTGTGTGAGTTTTGTTATTTTGTTCCTCTCAAGAAATTCATTCATTTCATCTACATTATCAAATTTTGGGGCAAAGAGTTGTTAATAGTATTCCTTTATTATCCTTTTAATGCCCAAGGAATCAGTAATGTTGACCTCTCTTTCATTTCTTATATTGGTGACTTGAATTCTATCTTTTCTCCTTCCCTCCCTTTCTCTCTCTCTCTGTCTCTCTCTCTCATCCTGGCTAAAGATTTATCAATTTTATTTAACTTTTCAAAGAACTAGCTTTTCAATCCCTTGATTTTCGTTCTTTTATATTTTCTCTGAATCCCACAAATTTTGCTGAGTTGTATTCTCATTGTTATTTAGTTCTAAATATTTAAAACATTTGCTGAACTTCCTTTTGGCCTATGGGTTTTTAGAAGTATGCTGTTTAATTTCCAAATACTTGGGGGTTTTCCAGCTATCCTTCTGTTACTGATTTCTAATTTCATTTTGTTGTGGTCTGAGAATATACTTTGTATGATTTCTATTCTTTTAAAATTGTTAAGGTATTTTTCATGGCTCAGAACGTGGTTTATCTTGGTGAATGTCCCACATGAGCTTGAGAAGAATGTGTGTTCTATTATCACTAAATGAAGTATTCTAAAATGTGTCAATTAGATCAAGTTGATTGATGGTGCTATTCAGCTTATCTATATATTTACTGATTTCCTGCCCACTTGATGTATCAATTACTGGCAGAGGTTATTCAAGTCTCCAACTATAATAGTGAAGTTGTCTATTCCTCCTTTCATTTCTTTCTTTTCTCACATATTTTGATGCTCCGTCATGTGGCACATTCATGTTGATCATTATGTCTTCCTGGAGAATTAACTCCTTTATCATTATTTAATGTCCCTCTTTATCTCTGTTAATCTTCTTTGTTCTGAAATCTCCTTTCTCTGAAATTATTTTGGCTACTCCAGCTTTTTTCACCCATTAATGTTAGCACAATATAACTTGCTCCATCCCTTCAATTTTGTCTGAGTCTTTATATTTCATGTGGGGATTTTTTTGTAGACAATATAGAGTTGATTTTTTTTTTAATGCCACATGAGAATCTCTATGATTTAAGGAGTTTCTGAGGCTATACACTTTAAAGTGATTATTGCTATATTTGGATTGATATCTACTGTTCTTAACCATTTTTGTATTCATTAATTATTCATTTTACTCCTCTCTTTTCCTGCCATCTCTGGTTTTAATTGAGCATTTTATGTAATTCTATTTTATTTCTGAGCATGCCAATTTTACCTCTTTTAAGAATTTTTAGTGGCTGCCTTAGCATTTACAATATACATTTTTAAGTAAACTAAATCAATCTCCCAATAGCACTATGTGCCACCATGTATAGTGCAAGTATTTTATATGTGTGGGGCAGGTACTTTTTATGTGTAGTCAATTCCTCTCTCCTCCCCCTTGATACATCCCTGTCATTTATGTGCCGTAATCACACAACACCACATTACGATTACTCCCTTAAGCAAATAATTATCTTTCAGATCAATCAAAAATCAGAACAATACAAATATTTTACTTTCCTTTATTCCTTCTCTGACACTCGTCCTTTTTAAAAAATGTAGACCCAAGTTTCTAATCTCTATTGTTTTCCTTCTTCCAAGAGACAGAACTTCTTTTAACATTTCTTCCAGGGCTGATCTACTGACAATGAATTCCCTCGAGTTTTGTTTGTCTAAGAAAGTCTTTATTTTTCCTTCATTTTTGAAGGATTATTTCCTTGAGGGATAGAATTCTAGGTTTTTTTTTTTTTAATATTTCAGTTCTGTTTTCTGATGAAAAACACTGAAATTCTTATCCATGTTTTTGTATAGACAAGATGTTCCTCCCTGACTTCTTTCAAGATTTTCTCTTTGTCTTTGGTTTTCCACACATAATGTGATGTGTCTAAGTGAGTGTGCATGTGTATGTTGTGTAAACATGTGTTTTGGTTAGTAAAACTGCTTGCTGTTCTCTGAGCTTTCTAGATGTGTGGGTTGGTATTGTCATTAGTTTTGAAAAAGTCTGATCCATTATTGCTTTCTATATTTCTTGTGCCCACTTCTGCCTTCTCCTTTTGCTGTTGACATATCCTCAAGCTCTCTGACTCTTTCCTTGGCTGTGTCTAGTTTACTGATGAGACCATCAGAAGTGTTTTTCATTTCTGTTACCGTGTTTCTGATTTCTAGCATTTCCCTTCAATTCTTTCTGAGTGTTTCCATCTCCCTGCTTACATTAGCCATTTGTCTTAGTCTTTTCAGGCTGCTATGCCAAAATGCCACAGACTGGGTGGCTTTTAAACAATAGAAATGTATTGCTCACAGTTGTGGAAGCTGGGCATCTGAGATCAAGGCACCAGCAGATTTGGGGTCTGATGAGAGCCTGCCCCCTAGATGGCTGTCTTTTTGCTATGACCTCATATAGTGGAAGGAGCAAGGGAGATTTTTAAGGTCTTTTTTTAATCGGGCACCACTACCCCTTATGAGGGCTCTGTCCTAAAGACCTGATCACATTCCAGAGGCCCCTTCCCCAAACATCATCTCACTGAGGGTTAAGATGTCAACATAGGATTTTTGGGAGAACACAAACATTCAGTCCATAGAACCATCTGTTTTTGCATGTTGCCTCTTTACCCACTTAACATACTAATCTTGGTTATGTAAACATACTAATACTTAACATACTAATCATAGTTATTTAAATTTCTCTGGCTCTTAATTCCAACATCTTTGTCACATCTGAGTCTGATGCTGATGCTGCACTGCCTGTTTAGACTATTTTTCTCTTGCCCCTTTGCATACCTTATCTGTGTTTTGAAGGCTGAGTAACAAGAATGGAGCTAAAGATTTATGTTAATCAGGGTAGGAGCTGGGCTGTTTTTTTGTGGACTTGTTTGTTTGTTTTAATGTAGATGCAAGGGGCTTACAGTTCCTCTGGTTTCAGTGTTTTTGTCTCTTCTGTAGTCTTTAACTTCCCTTAGAACTCTTCTTAGAGTGTGTTTTGTGGTGGTCTTGGCTCTGTTCCACGCTTATACTGGAGTCCTGGTGGAGTTGGTGGCAAGGCGTAGGGGATGGGGAGTGTTCCAGTGTTCTGTAATCTGATTGCAGTGATTGGAGCCTGGATCTTGGGGCTGTGACTTTCACCAGTGTCTCTCCATTGGCACAGGTTACCCCCATGGCCCTTCTTTGCTTCCCTCCTTTTATTTCCTTGAAGGCTGGCCCTGTTGACTATTGTCCCCCTTAGGTGAGACAGAAAGGCTGGCAGGGGCTGGAGCAGGATGAAAGCCCCTGACCCACCTAGGATAAGGTTCTGGTAATCTGTTTTTCCCTGAGGCATAAGCCTTTGCTATGGAGAGGGCCTGGGCATACTCCTTGATGAGTATTCTTGCCTTCTCCCTGCCATGGCCATGAGGGGATCTTTCTTAGGTCTTCACCATGGAAACCCAGTGTGGCTTCTGGTTGTAACCCCATGAGAATGTGCGCACCCGCGCCCAGAGGTGTGGTTTCCAGGAATTTCTTACTCTCTTGCTAGTCCACCCTTAGCTTCCAGGAGTTCAAATTGCTGTTTAAGAGTTTCTGCCAGTTGACGTCTCCAGGGACTTCTGCTCCTGGCAAGCAGATCTTGGTTGCCTATCTCGCTGGTTGTGCCCATCTCCCCAGATTTGGGGGTGTTGGTCTGCCCTTCAAGCTCAATTTTTCTGTTAGGTTCAAGAAAAGTTTTTGATTTTCAGCAAAGGAGAAAGCTGCACAGTTGCACCAAATTTGGGCTACTTTTTACTCTGGATCTCAGGTGTGATGCAAATGAGAGCAGCCTGCATCTGTTTCACTCCCATTTATCCTTGTCTTTACTCCTCCACTAGCTCCCTTTTGCTTCTGGGGCTGGGACCCATCTGTTTCCTCTCCCTAGTCCCTTCTCCCTTGTAGCCTTCTGGAAAGGGATGTAAAAGCCATTCTTAACTGCAGTTCCAGGGTAGAAGAAGCAAAGCTGATCCTGCATCAGTGGATTGAAAATGGGAAAAGGGGACATAGCACAGAGGTCTTTCTGAGGGACCACCATGGGCCTTGGTGACCAGTGGGGTGGGATGAGGGGGAGGGGGTGGAAGTAGAGGTAGGAGAAAGGATATCGCAATTTTAGGCTGTGTGACTGGGTGGCTTAATCATTGGTTAGGTATGCCCTGAACATATCTAATAAGTGGATACATATTCCCACAATGATGGGAAAGTCAAGCCAGCTGTTGCAGCTGAAGCAAAAGAATTGCTGTGATCACATCTGTGCTTTTACAGGGAGACCTCAGGAGGGTGTAAAAAGGACCCATGGTGGCAGGTCATTGGGGATATATTGCGGGCAGGTAGATGCCAGGCTTCTCTTGTCTCCCTTCTCCTTGACGGAGACCCAGAGGGGATGGGCCAGTGCTGAGGCTGAGCAGGAGATGGAAGCAAACAGCAAAGTTGCTCATAGATCTCCTTGCAGCGCTTTGCTATGAAAAGAAACTCAATAAAACCTTCATTTTCAGAAAACAGTAGGCTTCTCTTCTGAGAAATAAATGTTTCTTTCTTTCTTTCTTTCTTTCTTTCTTTCTTTCTTTCTTTCTTTCTTTCTTTCTTTCTTTCTTTCTTTCTTTCTTTCTTTCTT
>NC_058409.1:146201102-146261007 GCF_002201575.2 Neomonachus schauinslandi
CTTTCTTTCTTTCTTTCTTTCTTTCTTTCTTTCTTTCTTTCTTTCTTCCTTCCTTCCTTCCTTCCTTCCTTCCTTCCTTCCTTCCTTTCTTTCTTTCTTCTTTCTTTCTTTCTTTTTTCTTTCTTCTTTCTTTTTTTCTTCTTTCTTTCTTTCTTTCTTTCTTTCTTTCTTTCTTTTTTTCTTCTTCTTCTTCTTCTTCCTCCCTCCCTTCCTTCTTTCCTTCCTTCCCTCCTTCCTTTCCCTGCACTAACAGGAAACAGAATTAAGGTTGAGCCTTGTGCCCAAGGCTGCAGTTATAGATACAGTTGTTCACATCCCTGTGATCAAATATTGAAGGTGCACTTGAGGAAACTGATGCCCAGGTGGAACCACAGAATCCCCTCTGGGCCACGGGAATGAAATATTCTGCACCTCGAATCACGAGCAGACTTCAAAATCCCAGATCCACTTCTACTTGAATCTATTTTGGGATTGAGAGAAATCAATATGAAAACGTATATATGCTGGGAGCAACTTTGAAAAAACGTCATCACTCACCTCAGAAAGCCGGACTTGAAGGCCTCCTCCCTGTTAGTGTGTGGTCCAGGCATGTTGCCTCTATCCACCCTGAGCCACGAGATGCCCATCCTCCTTTCAGATCCTCCAAGCCCGTGATGGGCACAAGTGGTGTCAATCCGAAATCCCCAGCTGTTGGGGTTCATGGGAACATGAAGGAGCAGGTGTAGCAAAATTGGGGGGAAAAGGTGAACTTTAGGCTTTGATAAAAAGAATTCAGTTTTATTTTTTTTTTTTAAAGATTTTATTTATTTATTTGACAGAGACAGAGACAGCGAGAGCAGGAACACAAGCAGGGGGAGTGGGAGAGGGAGAAGCAGGCTTCCTGCTGAGCTGGGAGCCCGATGTGGGACTCGATCCCAGGACCCTGGGATCATGACCTGAGCCGAAGGCAGTCGCTTAACCAACTGAGCCACCCAGGCGCCCAGAATTCAGTTTTATTACTTTTAAATATATGGACTAACCCTGGCTAGGGTTAAAAGGGCTACCCATTTAAAGGGCTTGACTTAATAAGGAATCATTTTAATTCTTTTTTTAAAATTTTTTTTAAATTTTTTTTTTTTAAAGATTTTATTTATTTATTTGAGACAGAGAGAATGAGAGAGCCAGAGAGCCCATGAGAGAGGGGAGGGTCAGAGGGAGAAGCAGGCTCCCCGCCGAGCAGGGAGCCCGATGCGGGACTCGATCCCGGGACTCCAGGATCATGACCTGAGCCGAAGGCAGTCGTTTAACCAACTGAGCCACTCAGGCACCCGGAATCATTTTAATTCTTGTTCATATTTCGGTAACCCTGTTTACATGCATGATCTGTTCAGGTATGTCTAAAAACAATTCATTGTCTTGACTAGTAAGCTTTTCTTCATAATTTACACATTCTAGCTTAGACACCGGTTTTTCAGACTGCAAGGATGTGACTTTTGCACTGGCCCTTTGAAGATGGCTGCTAGAGCGTCCCATGCTCTGGATGGCGAGGACAGTGACGGATGGGCACCAGCTCCCAGGACACACTGTCAGAACCCCCTGAAGGCCTGTCTGCAGATGCTGATTAACCTGACAGGTTTATCCCGCTCCCAGAAGACCCTCCTTCCCAATTAACCCCACATATACAGTTAGCATTGATTGAGGACTATAGAGATAGATATCCACCAGTCCTGTCCTCCGGCACCAAGAGTCTAGTTGGTGGAGGCGGCGGGGCCGGGGTTAGCTTGTGCAGATGATGCAGGAGGGGCCATGGCAGAAGTAAGCACAGGGTCTATGGGGATGGGGTCCATGGGGACGAGTAGTCAATTCTGCCTTTGGTGGAAGTGAGGCTCGGGAAAGTTACACAGAAGTGACTTTCGGTTTGAATTATGATAAAGGAGTTGGTTGAGAAACAGGACCCAAGATGAAGGAACAATGAAGGCCCAGGGCCATGGTGGGTAGGAAGCATGTGCTGCCTTGGGAGCCTGGGACTAGTGTGGTGTGGTTGGGCAGGGACGGTGCTTGCGTGTGTGTGAGGGGGAGGGGCCTTTCATCAGCGATCGTGACGTGTGGAACCAGGCAGACAGCAGCGGAAGCAAGACCACGGGGGGCTTCAGTGCCCCAGCAAACAATCTAGAGTATTCTAATGACCTTGGCAAGCTGGTAATGGCCTTTAACATTTTTTTTAACTTTTTACTTGAAATAATTTTGGACTTAACAAGAGAGTTGCCAAGATAGCACACAGAGTTCCTGCACACCCTTCCTCTGACTTCCTCTAATGTTAATATCTATGCGACCGTGGCACGTTAGACAAAATCAGAAATTAACACTGGTATAATATTACTAACTCAACTACAGACGAGTAAGATTTCTTCAGTTTCCCATGCGTGTCCTCTTCTGTTACAGCATCCAGTGCAGGTTTCATGCTGCTCTGTGTGTGCAGAGTGGTGGCACGGTAAAGGGGGCAGATGTGGTGCTGGCCATGCGGTGAGGGCACAGACAATGGGATGCGTGGGGCACAACGAAGGAAATGCTAAACTCACACTGCAGGATGGAGCTTCCTGTGCAGCCAATCAGAGGAGAAACAAACCAAACAAAACCCTTCAAATAGACACCCGAACATGGACCCATATCGAAAAAGCGTGTGCATTGAACATGGGTCTTTTGGCGTACACGTTAAAAACTAAAGTGGATTTAAAATGTTAAGCCAGCAGAGAAAACGCGATCTCTCTGTACAGTACACACAGACACACACACACACAAATATTTTATAATCGATATTATGTATTTCTATAATTGAATAGAAAACAATTTTTTGGAATAAGTCCCATTCTATATATTATTTAGACTTATTTTTTATACTTACTTTTAAACTTATTTATAAACTTCTTGAAACTCTCTCAGACAACTTTTGAAAAAAGTCTAACAATTATCCAATAAAGAACTAAATTCCCACCTTCCGACGGTCATCCCACCTACCTGGGTTAAGATGGAGACAAAAAATTGAATAAAATTATTGCAAAACCAAAGGCTAAGAAGTAGCTGACATGCCCATAGTCCCCTGTCTCTGGGACCAAGGAGGACCCGCAGTGACACTGGGCATGTCCCTGGGACTTGCATTCAGAAGAGGAGCAGTGGGGGACAGAAGCAGAGCCACGTGAGGCAGGAAAAGGGATAACGTGATGCCTTGCATCTAACTTCTTTTAAGGAGAATATTTAAAATAAGATTTCTTGCTTTTGTTAGATCAGTAAGGGTGACAGGGGACCAGAGAAATCTACAGAGGAAAGGAGGAGGAGGTTCTCAGGAAACAGCCTGGGGAAACCCCCAGGAGAGCCTGGGGACCTGGGCCAAGGTCTCAGAGGTACCGCTGGGAGGTCCCGGCAGAGCCGCTGGGGTGATGGCTGCTGAGGACTGGGTCAGCTGGGAGACCAGAAAGTGGGCATTTAAGAGGGCGAGACTGGGGAGGTCAGAACAAAGTATGCACAGAATCTCTGAGAAGGTCTCGGCGGGGGTTTACTCCACAATAGCATATCCAAGGCAGTGATGGAATTAGGACCCCCAGAGAAGGCACACTGAAGATGAGCTGTTCAAGGTGCGCCAGGATGTGAAACACGACATTAGGAATGGATTGGATCGGCTCTGGTGGGGACTGTCCCCAGCTAGGATTATCCAACTCAAGAACACATCGGCAACATTCCTCTGAGCGGCCGATGCCTTTGGCATATTTTGAACTTCCTGATTTCATCTCTGCCACTGTGGGGTACTTCACTAGATGAAATCTGGTGGGATACGCTTGAAAAACAAATGTTAGAGGTTGGAACCCTAAAAGAAGATGAAAGGAAGGAAGATTTGGAATTCCAGCAGATCGGGCTGACTTTCCATTTCATGGAGAAGGCACAAAATAAGAAGCAGGTTGAAGTGTTAGAACTTGGCTGGGCCTTCCTGGAAGTAGTGGCAAAGAGAAGCTGGAAAGAAAACACAAGACGCATATTCCCGCATTTCAGGAAGAAGACGGCTGTGACGGAGACAAGCAGGGCCTGGAGCACAGGTGAGCTGAAGATGCGTCTCTAGAAGGGCAGGGCGTCTGCAGGCTTACAGGCAGCGGACTCCGGAGGTACGGATGGGAACTTGTTCATGAGCCTGCTGGGGATGGTGCTTCAGTGGGAAGACAGGTGGGGACCAGGGGAAGGTGTCCAATGGGGCGTGTTTGGCAGTCCTCCAATTCCACAGCAGGAAGGGACAGTGGCCATCACCGTGGCCCAGCTGGACTCATAAGAGAAACCATTAAACATTCGACAGAGCCCATGGTCCCGGGAGCCCTGGGGCAGGAAGGAGAGAGGGAAGTCAGGAGGAAATGGGAGATGGAAAGCATTTGTATATGCAGAAAGGGAAGGGGCCTCTCAATGAGACCTGGAGAACGGTGCCCCGCCGCTGCAAATTTCTAATCTTCGCTGGAGGGACAGCGTCTGAAATATGATTCTCTGAAATGAAGGGCTGTGACACATTTTCCCCCTACATTTGGTAAGAGGAGTGCCAAGAGCAGGCATGATGGGAGGCTGGATTCATGCGGGCTCACGTCACAGGCTGCAGACCACATGCAGGGCTGGCTACACGCCCCTACTCAGCAGGGCCCCATACTTGTTCTCATGCTCCGTGTGGTCACCAGTTTGAAATTATTAATAACTTTATCTTTGAATGCGTGCTTTGTGCGTGAAGTCTGGTGGGACGATGAAGCATGCATATGAACAGAGAAGATCCGAGCAATGAGCAGGGTCACCATCCCTGCCACCTTAATCCCATGTGGTGTTGGCGAGGCCCCTGAGCCCAGAATTCCCATGGGCCCTCTGCGTGTGGGATCTGAATTTTCTAAATTTTGTGGTGTGCCTCCAGGGCTGAGATTGTCTTCTAGTTTTGGTTAAGTCTTTTTTTTTTTTTTAAAGATTTTATTTATTTATTTGACAGAGACAGAGACAGCGAGAGCAGGAACACAAGCAGGGGGAGTGGGAGAGGGAGAAGCAGGCTTCCCGCTGAGCCGGGATCCCGACGTGGGACTCGATCCCAGGACCCTGGGATCATGACCTGAGCCGAAGGCAGTCGCTTAACCAACTGAGCCACCCAGGCGCCCCTGGTTAAGTCTTTAGATTCTCTAAAGAGTGAGGATTATGAGCGCGTTGATGTTGAACGAACCCGATCTCTGAGGTCTTGGGACCTGTGGTAACTTGTAGGGCAGATGACTCCAGCCCAGCTTTGGAAGGAGCCTCACGATGCTTGCATTTGGGAGGGAATGCGGCAAATTACAGTACTTTTTTTTTTCCATTTTAATTTCTTTAAACTTAAATTTTTCTTTAAAGTACTTTTGTCCTTAGTAAAATTTTTCTTAGATAGTAGATTTTGGATTTTAATTCCTTTGGTTTAGACATTTTTCACTTTCATTTCTCTGGATTTTAACTGATGAGTAAAAGGGAATGTCATCTCTGGAAGTTAATCCTGAGAAGTTGTTCCATGAGACGGTTTATGTTCAAATTGGAGGCATCTGTGGACTGCAGGTATTTTATTATTTGATGGTTTTCATTGTCACTTCAGCTCTCCGTGCCACCAGGCCTCCCCCTGGTCTGACATCATGGTCCTCTCCACTGAGGGGCACGCACACTCACACACACGCGTTCTCTGCTCCCGTCACCCTGGACCCCATGTTGCCTGAAGAGGCCTACCGCGTGCCCTGGCCCACACTGTCCCCTCTCTCTGGAGGATCTTGCCCTCCTCCTCTGTCTTGCAAACTCGAGGCTCATCGAAAATATCACTTCTCTCCTGTGACTCACTGTTCCTCTCCTCTCTCAGCCACTCTTGCATGCCTCCCCCGTATGCAGAAATGGGGAGTCCTGCTGTGTGGTGTCTACTGTGACTCTGCAGCCCTGCATGCCCTTGGCCTTGGCCTTCTTGGGGCCTGGCCTTCAACTCTGCCCTTGGCCAAGGTTGTCCGAGCTCAAGAGGAATGACGTCTATCACAGGCATTGCTGATTTCTTAGTTTATAATGAGTTGCCTCTCTCTTCGGGGGCTGGGCGTTCTCTGACTGCTTATGTTCAGGTCTCTTTTTGGGCAGCGATGTCTCTGCTCTGTTGGTGATGATTACTTGCTTTTCCATGTCCTCTCTCCACCCTTCTCCACCTGCTGTGTGCTATAGAAGATGGACCCACATAGGCCAGCTCTGCTCTGTCTTCCCAATGGATTTGGCTGGTGGCACTGGCAGATGATCTTCTGGTTCCCATTTAGGAGGTCTCGGAATCTCGGCTAACTTCTCTCTGGGTTCTGGAAGCCCCCCCACCCCTTTGCCTGTGGGTCTAGTCAATAGGGCGTCCTGGAGCTACCAGCTGCAAGGGGCTGCATCTTTCCCTTGTTGGCTTTTCTTACCTCTGTCAATAGCCCTGCAAACACCTCCCTACCAACTTTCCTTAGGGTACTCGTTGACATGCTGCTTCTTGTTGGGACCCAGACCAAGATATTTGAGAAGCCTAATAATAATAATAATAATTACAGCGGTGCCTGGGTGGCTCAGTCAGTTAAGCATCTGACTTTGGGTCAGGTCATGATCTAAGGGTTCTGGGATCCAGCCCTGAGTTATGTCCGGCTCCCAGCTCCGCGGGGAGTCTGCTTCTCCCTCTCCCCCCACCCAGTCATGTTCCCTTTCTTTCTCTCTCTCAAATAAATAAATAAAATCTTTAAAAAATAACAATAATAATTACAGCAAAATGAGGTGAATTGTCTCGAGGAGCTTTGTTTTAGTTTTCCATTGTTGCATGGCAAACTAAACTTGGCACTATAGAACAACACCCATTTATTACATCATAGTTCTGTAGGTCAGAATTCCAGGCTCAGCTGGGTCATCACGGAAAAAAGCTGCTGACACATGCCAACACGTGGGCAAGACCTGCTTCCAAGCTCATTCAGACTGATGGCAGAATCCAGTTCTTCGTGGTTGTGGGACTGAGGTCTCCATTCTTTTGCAGACTGTCAGCTGGGGGTTATTGGCTCAGAAGCAGCGCATGTGACCCTCTCCATCTTCAAAGTCGGCAGTAAAGAATTCCTCTTGCATCAAATCCTGCTCAGCTTTGAACATCCTTCTCCAGAAAGAAATGTATCCGTTTTAATGGCTTATCTGATTAGGTTAACTGTGCCATTACAAACCTCAATCCTTTTCCATTTTAATTTCTTTAACCAACTGAGCCACCCAGGCGCCCTCATTTTAATTTCTTTAAACTTAAATTTTTCTTTAAAGTATTTTTGTCCTTTAGTAAAATTTTTTTAGGTGATGTCCCACTGTGGTCACAGGGCCCTCCCAACTCAAGAGGACGGGGTTCTGTAGGGTGTATGTGAGCCATTACTGGGTCATTTTAGAAATCTGCACACCACAGACTTGATGAGTCTTGATGGATCATGAGCTGCTCATTTCTCCAGTAATAGTAACATATGTGTCCCTTGGATTTCGAGTCTTTTCCTTGGAAAACTATGGACAAACCCAGTTACCTTCTGAATCTTTGTCCTAGCTTTGGAGTGCTCCTGATTCTTATTTGGAGAGTTATTGCTGTCCTAGGAGGTATTTGGAAAATAGAGGGGTGATTTTTATTTTCCTCACTTCTGATGGAGCTACCTGCAACTTGATGGGCTTTGGCCAGGGCTGCAGGACACACACATGATGTGAGGGAGAGTCCTGCACGATAATTGCTCCTGACCACATGGTTTCTCAAGAGAGAACACTATACCATAGATTAGGTTTCTTTTTACTGAATTATAATTACATTCCATCTGCCTCCAGAATAGTTCCAGGTTATGCTTTGGGCAAAACTTTTTACCTGTCTTTGTATGAAGTGACCATTTTTAGATAGCACATAAGTGGACTCTGGGAACCCAAGGGGGAAAAAAAAAGTAGCTTTTAAATGACACAAATAACAGAGGGCTGGGGCTTAGACTTTGGAAGAGAAAATGATTCTAGAAGAGTTTTTCTATGGCTACTTGATGAAAGTTAAACCCATCACATCACTCTCAATACTGGATTCTGCAAGATTGATGTGGTATTTGGACAGGCTGATCACTCCCCAAGTCAAAATAACTCTGGCTGCATTTTTTGGGGGGTCCCCTTAATCCAATTCATTGATGAACCCTATAGATTTTCCTTTCTTCTTCTCTCTTGGATCTGTCTCCCCTTTTCTACTGCCACTTCACAGTCCACTCTACCAATGACTATTTCTTGACTTTATACCGCCACCATCCTAATTACCTCTGGCTTAAGACTTGCCTTTTTGGCTTATTTGGTTTCTGTCTCCCAGGCTAGGCCCACTCCAGTTAATTCTGCATTCTGATAATTTTAAGTAATAATGTCAGGTTATTGATCAAAACCCTTTAGTACTTCTCCTGTGCCTTCTGTGGTTCAAAGTCCTGGTGGGCAAGAAACAGCCTTCTACAGCATGATTCCAAACCACCTTTCATGTCTTATCCCAAACTCGCAGCACACTGCCCTTCCAGAAGGATCTGCTTCCCTGAGCTTGCTTTCATCTTTACTGTGTTTAATCCAAGTTTTCTTCCTAAATTGCTTCCCCCATCTCTGTCCATTGAAATAGAACTCATCCTGTAAACACCTTGCTAGATCATTTGTGGTTCACAAAACTTTTGAAATTTTTCCTAAAGTGACATAATTTTTTCCCTGTTAAGGTGGAGAGAGACTTCCTTCCCCTACTTTATGTTTCCATATGGACTGACTCCCACCAGGTAGCACTCCTATGCCTTTTTCTGTGCCCATATTCAATAAGTATTTGTTGAATTGGAGTCATTAGGGAGTTGCCATAGGTCTCTGAATGTTGAGTGTCATCAAGGACAGGAGAGGTTCTTTGCTTCTCTTGGGACTTTGAAAATAGGACCTGAGACATCGTGGCATCAACAGACTGATATATTCAAGTGTCAGCACTCCCCTAGTCTTGCCGGATTACAATTGTGCTATGCTTTCTCACACGACATAGGGCTATTCACCCTCACACATGCTCTCAGTTAGAATCCACATTTGTTGTGTTTTATGGTCACTAAGGCATTTTAGCTGAAGCTCTTTTGTTTGATGCTCTTAATACTGTCCTATGAGATTTGTGTAATATGAATGATATGTAGGAATAGTATCTGTAGTAATCAATTTCCTACAGCCTTAATATTGATGGGATTATAAAGCCTTTCTTATTATGCATCATAAATAACATACAATATCATGGATGTTTACCATTTGTTTTTTACTAACCACGGCTAACAGATCTACACACATACAAAATTGGTGTGTGTCACATGATGCATGAGCCTTTACTCAACATATATTTTTTACTGAAATGAATGTATCTTTGACCATGGCTGTTTACATTTGAGATAGAGGAAACCAATGGCTTCCATTTATTAGTGTTACTCAATGAATAGCATGGCTTTTGAGACCGATGACCCTTTGTGGTCTTTAATTAAGGAGAAATTGGTTTTCCCCTTATGCTATTGACTAATGTTATTGGAATTAAAGATTATTTTTTTCTCCACATCTCTGTTTGATAAAGAATGAAAAACAAATCCGTAGAACCTGCCTAAGTTGCCACATTAGGGACCTATGTTGGAGAATCTAAGAGAGCCTGTTGCCAGCCACCATAACAGTTACTCCCATTTCGGGGACATAAGGGTGAAGAGGGATCTCTCCTAGCCCAGATCCATTATCAGGAAGAAACTGGAGCAGTGATGCCAAGATATTTTCTGCCAAAAAGAATATCTTTGTGTGCCAGATCCTGTGCTGAGTGGAAAGTTGTTCCAGGTCACCCCTAGAGTGATAACAAGTGGGGGATCTGCAAGAAACGTGTGCTTGGGCTGGCTCTTGTTCAGGCCAATTCCCCCAGTGTCCCAAGGTTGAGGTCTGAGCATGTGTGCTCCCACCTCTCCACTCCTTTTGCAGGTTTGGCTTTCCAGAAGCAGACTCTGAGTTAGAGTTTAGGGTGCAGGACATTTATTAAGGAAGCCCCCTGGGATCAATAGCCCTTGGAAGGGTAAAGGAGGAAGCAGAATGGGGCAGAGGAAGAAGCTGGGCTGAGTGGCAGCCTGAGGATGGCCTTGGCCAACTCCATGAGAGCTCTGAAGCAAAAATGGCCCTTCAATGTTGTCCTGAATTAGCCAAAGTAGCCAGGGTCCTTTATACCCCTGCCTCCACCAGGCGTTAGATGTGGTCCTGCTCTGGGGAAGGCATGATCTTGGGTGGGGAGATTCAGTGGAGACCTTCATGTCCACCATGTATGAGCTAGGAAATGGTGCCCCCCTGGGAAAATACACGTGGGACCCCCACCAGTTTTGGGCCCCCACTTGTCCAGGAAGAGTTGACTTTGGTAGGTTAGCCCCTTCTGGTGGCTCTGAGGTTCAGACTTCTGATATGGGGATTGGAGATATTTTGGGGGTTGGGTCGTTTTGGGGGTCTTTTCAATAATCCTAAGCATCCCAACTCAGAAACCCAAGAGTAAAGGTCTTGGAAGCTCTGTCCTTGAGATATGTTTCTGAGAACATCCAGCCTCCTTGAGATTCAAATAGGCAATTTGCTGTCAGACTTGATCCATTCTGCTTAGTGCATCAAGTCACATTTAAAGAGACTAAGGTAAAACCAGAAAGCCTTTTCATATTCCAAATAAAACTTACAAGTAAGATTCCAAGGGAGGTCAAAATGATTCTCTAATTATTTAAACACAGAGCTGACACTGTGTATAAACACAGTTTGAGACAGTCATTATCTATGCCAGTTCTCAGGGAGCTTCTGCTGTCAACTTCCTATTGCCTCCACCAGAATGAGTGACATTTACAACCTTTAAACACATGGATGAAAGAGGAATTGCAGCTGCTTCCCAGGGTGATGTGACGCTCCATGGAAATGTCAATCAGGAGTGATATTACTTCCATCCTCCGGATTTTATTACTCCAGCTTAACTTTCTATTTCCATTGAAGATATTCTCTAACATGAACTTCAGATTGGTAAGTGTTTCATGGAGCTTCCATGCAGAAGTGCATTTTTAACTACTCGTTAGAAATAATTTCTCTGTGCACTATAATGAAATCGGATTAATCCTGGTTCACATCAGATATTTTTTTTAAACAGATTTAAAAACCAAATAAAACGTGCATGACCATGGCCATTTATATATAACCATAGAATTAATTGTGAGTAGTTAGAGTTGAGGTCATTTTATTCGAGATTACTTTAACAAACAGAGGAAATAAGGACCTTGGAGTTTAAATAGTTACCAACACCTCACGACTCTATGCTCACCAGTTTTATAATCATTTTACGTGCAGTAGATTCCTTTTTGGTGGTGAAGATAGCATTTCATGTTGTGCATGGAGGCAATAATGGGGAGAAAACAGCAAGTGCCCAGTTTAGGGTCTTGGGTTTGCCTGGTGCCAGACAGCGGGGCCCACGGGTGGACTCGACCACTCCCCTCTGGCCAGGGCTTCCTTTATGTTGCACTGTGTTATGTTTCAATTCCAGATTCCTCCAACTAGAATGTAACTGTGCCATTGCAGAAATGCCCTTGTTGTCCATCGCCCCTGCCCTGCACCTGCGCAAGTCTGCGGTCATTGCTTGGGAGGTGAGCACACCTGTACCTGAATTAACTTTAGGCTCTATTGGCCCTGGGGGGAGATGGTATTTCATTTGTTAATTGGATATAAGGCTTAGATTCAAGCCTTTTGGATGACAACTGGCCATTGTCTGTTGTATGTGCTCTTACATGATAATTTTAGGAAACAGTAAAATAATGATTCTCATAAACATAAAATTAACACACATCAAAGATTTTATGTCACTCTTTAATTAACGAGGAAATCAGTATGATGTTATAACTGGTAATCAGCTGGCAGTAATCAAGTGCATCTCCACCTGACACAACTTGCTTCGTATGGGCAAGAATCACTGACGTTACTGTCACTCCTCGGTCACCTACATTGTTGTGCAATTGCTCAGGCAGAGATCACTTGGGAGCAGGCATATTTGCTCACTTCAAAGCCTTTTATGCTTTTTCCTGACACTCTATTTTAAATGCTACCTCTGGACTCAGCTTTAATACCTCACAGAAAGTTTGCCAATGACGTTAACATGCTTACATTTTTCTACATTGAATTCATATGTAATTAAATACATCTGATCTTAGCAACATAATGATTCTGTTTTACACAAATAATTTTGTTAGCTAAAATCATAACTTTTCCTTCTTCCAATTGGATGTATTTAGAATTAGTAAAAAATACATCTAGGTTAGGATAATATAGCAGTGTAGGATTTCCATCCCCAACCTGCACAGGAAATTCCAATAAAGTCACTAATGGTGTCCAGTAGAGAAGCCTTAAATGGAGGTCATGAGACTTGCATGTTCCTTTCTGAATGGCTGCATGACCTAGAAACATTTCTTAAAAATTTCTCTGGACTTTGGCTTCTTCATCCATAAAGAAGAGTGTGTTTGAACTCATGATTCTTTCAGCACAAGATTGAGTGATTCTCTTTACCAACTCCACTATGAGTACTGAATGCTGAGCATGCTCCTCAGAAAATGTCACACAGTCCCTGTCTAGGGTCATCAGAAACATCTTGGAGCCCTGGCCCAGTAACCACTGTCCTCACCAGCTCTGTTGAATCTTTGTTTCTCCTATCAAATTCTCGTCTTTGCTTTTAGCTATAATTTTGGGGAAGACATAGATTTACTCACCAAGGCACTCCTCTTCTAAAACACTGAGAACAAAATAATTACCAGTGGACAGTCTTTCTCCCATTTATGTGAAAAATGTGAAATGCTAGCTTACTCAGAAATAGGAAACAAAAACAGCCCTTCCCTGTGCCATTCACACCTTCCAAATCAGTGTTCCAATTGAAAGTCTTTTATTTTTTTAACTTTTTATTTAAATTCCAGTTAGTTAACATACAGTGTAGTATTAGTTTCAGTTGTACAACATAGTGATTCAACACGTCCATACAACATCTGGTGCTCATCACGACAGGTGCAGTCCTTCATCCCCATCACCTAGGTCACCCCTCTCCCATCCCCCTCCCCTCTGGTAACCATCAGTGTGTTCTCTAAGGTTAAGAGTCTGGTTCTTGGTTTCTCTCTCTCTCTCTCTTTACCATTTGCTCATTTCTTTCATTTATTAAATTCCACTTATGAGTGAAATCATATGGTATTTGTCTTTTTCTGACTTATTTCACTTAACATAATACCCTCTAGCTCCATCCATGTCATTACAAATGGCAAGATTTCATTCCTTTTTATGGCTGAGTAATAGTCCATTGTGTGTATATATATACCATATCCATACCACTGTGTGATATATATATACATATATGTATATATAATACACATACACACATACACACCGTATCTTCTTTATCCATTCATCAGTTGAAGAACACTTGGCCTGTTTCCATAATTTGGCTATTGTTGATATGCTGCTATAAACATCGGGTTGCATGTACCCTTTTGAATCACTATTTCTGTATCTTTTGGATAAATACCTAGTAATGCAATTGAGGATTATAGGGTAGTTCTATTTTTCACTTTTTGAGGAAACTCTGTACTGTTTTCTAGAGTGGCTGCAGCAGTTTACATTCCCACCAACAATGCTAGAGGGCTCCCCTTTCTCCGCATCCTCACCAACACCTGTTGCTTCCTATGGCGTTGACACTTTGACAGGTGTGAGGTGGTATCTCATTGTAGTTTTGGTTTGTATTTCCCTAATGATTGGTGATGTTGAGCATCACTCTCTTTTCTGGGCTTCTTGATAGGCACTTGACAACTGTTATCTATTTTAAGCCCTCAGGATTCAGTTATTCCATTTTATAGAAGAGGAAAGTGATTTTTCCTGGAACTTAAGAGACCTGCCAGCACTCTACTCCTAAGGTCCAGATCAGTCACTGGACTGAGAATATGGGGACAAGACATGGAGATGTTTGAGTTGATGCTGTACGTGTGGTATCTGCTGTGCATGATTCTCAGAGGCCTGATTACTTAAATAAAAAAAATGAAATCCAAGGTTAAGTGAAGATAGAGCTTTCTGAGAGATGCATTCCTCTGTTTCCCACTGCCTCTTGCTATGAACTGCTCTCTAGCTGCAGGAAGAGCTCAGGACCCTTAGGCATGGTGAGCAAATATGCCATGACTAATGGTTGTATTGCCAAGTAATCTAATTTAAAAAAAAAACCTTAAACGCTTAAAAATATTACTACCCCTCCAATTAAAATTTGTGATATAAGGAGTTGATTGATGACTATCTTTATCACATTTTACATGTCCTACCTTGAATTATACAGACTATTAGCCTTTCTAAGCTTTCCAAATGTCACTTCTTGCTGCCAAGAGAGTAAGCCTTGACCATTCCTTCCTGACTCCAAGCTTGGTTATCAGTCTGGTGATCTTGCGGACAAGAAAAATATTTTCACATTTGGATTCAGAAAAAGGATTTGAGCAGAACATAAACATGGTTTTAATAAATTCTGAGCAGCAGGCTGTCTGCTTTTAGAAAATAATCTCTTTGTCAAAGGAAGAGAACATTATTGCGAAAGCATCGAATTCCTCAGAAAGGCGTGTGTTGGCAGCTTTTTTTTTCCATGATGACATCATCCAGATTAGAATTATACCCCAAATGATTTTTTTTCCTTCCATTTGAATTATGAAAATAAATTTTTAAAAATTCACTTTAAGTTACTGGTTTTTTAAAAAAATAAAGTCGAAATACAGAAGAGTGTTAAGATAGTCTAGTTTGATGGCTTAGTTTCATACCCTGTCCTGGCTAGTTTTGCACTGGGGCCTTGCACAAGTTATGTAACTTCTCTGAGTCTTGTTTTCTCATCTGAGAATGGCAATAGTAATAGTTCTTGCCTCCCTGGGTTGCTATAAGAATTTAAAAAGTTAACATCAGCATATAACAAATACTCAATAGATATTTTTGGTAGTAATTGTCATTTCTTGCTTAAGGTAGATAAGGAGAACAATCCTAGATTCAAACAAACATGCTGGACAATGTATTTAAGATTACTGAACAAACATGTTCACTGTTGTGTCTTAGCACAGCGCACAGCTGGTAAACCGGCCTAATACAGAATCAGAATCACATCACCCATTTGCAGGACTGCAAGTAGCTGCCTGTTGCTGCTGGTTCTTCACTTGGGATTTTCTAGGGAGCAAGGTTGAGCTCCTACCCTCCAGTTACATCAAGCATCATTAGCTCTGGACTGATCTAGTATGCTTGTCTTCAACAACTGTTCAGAGGTTACAACGTTCATACATACGACTATCAGAATAAAAACTAGGAATCCACATGCTGATGATTGCAAATACAAAGAAGTTTAGCTCCCAAATAATGCACTATGAGCATAGGTTGACAAAAATTTGGCCCGTCTCTTTTTTAGAGTAGTCCTTAGCTGCTGCTGAGTTTGGGACCCCTGTGCATCCAGAATGACTCAATTAACAAAGCAAAAGTTAACTTGTAAATTATTTCTGTAGTTTGGTGGTTTTGAGCATGATATCATATTGATTTCTAATCATTCATGAATATAGACATGTTGACAAATATTAAACAAACAATGCACTGACCACACCAGATATTTAGACTAAAGTTGTTCTTTAATTATAATCAGTGAATAGTTTCTATTTTCCTTGTAGAGATCTTAATTTTCACCATCATTATTTTTTTCTCAATGTATTATTTGTATTCACTGAACAGTAACTATTTAGCTTCTATTGTATTTTTGTCCTGTGTTAGTGTTGGAAATACAACCGTGCTGAGAAGTAGACACTAGATGGGGTTAGACATGTAAGAGGTTATCAGGACAATTCCCATGAAAGGGAACAGTGGGGGCACAAGGAGGCAGGGACAGCCTTCAGACTGTGAGGCAGGCCTGACACCAGTGAACAGAGAGGGGAAAGAAAGGTTGAGCAGAAAAGCTTTGTACCACCATGCAGGTCAGAGAAGGACCAGACTGATGAGGTATTCTCTAGCTCAAGCTGCTCGTTGGAAGAGTCCCTGGTTTGTCAGAAGTGGGCAGGCAGAGACTGAGAGAATCCCCGGGAAGCATGGCTTTGTGTGAAGGCAGTGATGGATGCAGAGGGCCACCTATTGGGCCCTTAGTCAGTATTGCTCCCCCTAGCAGGCGAGCGTAGCAGTGCATTAGCATGGGGACCAAACAATCTGCACCAGGACCCAGTCTTCTATTTCAAGGAACTTAGAGCATGGTTGGGATCCGGAGCACGGTAACTTCCTTGGGGGAATGTCCAGGGTGTTTATGTAGGCAAGTGGGAAATAACCATTTGCATGGCTTTGGGAACTAATACTTGACCAATGAAAAACTTACTTGGTACAATAGCACGTGATTATTACTGGCAGGATCCAGTGTGTTCGTTCAATTCAGTGTATGCTTGTTGAGGGCACATGGTGTCCCAGCACCAAGGAACACAGTGCAGAGCTGAGTGATCGAGACAGACGGAGGGCCATCACTGCTAGCCTTCCCACACACAAACTCTG
This sequence comes from Neomonachus schauinslandi, assembly GCF_002201575.2. Classification (NCBI taxonomy): domain Eukaryota; kingdom Metazoa; phylum Chordata; class Mammalia; order Carnivora; family Phocidae; genus Neomonachus; species Neomonachus schauinslandi. Next base: position 146,217,669 of record NC_058409.1, read on the forward strand.
GGGCCTTCGACTCTGTCCACCCATGGTGCCTTTGCTAGATGCGAGCTCTTCAAAGACAGAGATGATAACGTAGTTTCTCTGCATTCCCGTGCGCAGTGCGTTGTAGGCACTTTATAGATTTGTTCTCATTGTTGATGAGCAAAATGTCAAGACGGTGATACATCATTATCATGATCACCATCAGAGTTGTCCCAAACCCCATCTCCATTCCATATCATCTCTCCCAGGGCATCCTTTTAGGGAACAAGAGAATCACCGCCTCATGGAAGGGCCACTCACGGCTCAGTGTAATTTGTAAAATAATGGCTGGCCACATGTAATGAAATAGAGGACAGATCTCTTCCCTTCACCTGGATCTCCTTTCTTGCTGACTTGGGCTTTTTCCATTATTCCTGCCATTTGCCTCCAACCTTCTTCAGGTATGAAGGGTTTGACTCCCCCAATAAAATCCCTACTCAGGAAAAAATTGGACATCAGACTTATGTGGCCACCTCCTGGGATTCCAACCTCTGGGCTTCCTCCCCCAGGGCTGTTTGCCATCTGGTAGGAGAGCATCAGGGGAAGGTGAGCTGTACTTGAAATACACTCCCCTGAGTCACCTCGGGAGTGTCTTCCTTATAGTTCATCCCTTTTCAAGGTAGTTCACTTTAAGAGTGAGGAAACACATAGAAAAATATAGACAACAATGTAAGAGACCACCACAAACTGTGACACAGCTATGTCAAATCTGAATACTTCACCAAGTTCTCTTCATCCCTTTAAAGGTATAAAATATTGTGGGCTAATCTTGTGAACATTCCTGATCCCCTCCACTCACTTACTACTTCTGGGCACGTTTATTTTTTAATTTTTTAAAAATTTTATTTTATTTTTTTAAGTAATCTCTGCACCCAACATGGGGCTTTGGGGCTTGAACTCACAACACCGAGATCAAGAGTCACTTGCTCTTCCAACTGAGCCAGCCAGGCACCCCTCCTGGACATGCTTTTATCTTTTCATATCATACATGTGTCTCCATAAACAATGAATAATCTTGTTTTGCATGTTCTTAAAACAAGTGATATCATTTTGTTTGTGTTCACTTTGAGGGTCCCCACACCACCCAAGTTTCAGTGCTTCCCCAAGGATTTGGCATGTGGTCATGCTTGCGGCTGTGATTTGTTACAGTCAGAGATGCAGAGAGCAGTCAGCAAAGGGAAAGGCATGGGGGTGAAGTCAGGAGGAAACTGGGCACAAGCTTGCACCAGCCTTCCCCCAGCAGTCACGCAGAACACGCTCAGTTCCTCCACGTGGGAAGTGTTGTCTGCCAGGAACCCGTCAGAGGCTCAGGACCCAGGGTCTTCGTTGGGGGCTACTCACATCAGTACCCCTGCCTAGCATGGTACCTAGACTCCAGACTCCCCAAAGGAAGCAGTTTCCAGAATAAACTGCATTGTTTGCACATATAGTTTTGTCATACTGAGCCTTTGTTGTCCTTAGGGAATGGCGGGAACCCTCTGGAAATCTGAATTCCCAGATGCAGGTGGATCTTTATAAGGACAACAGGTCCAGGTTGGCTGTGTTGATGCTTTTTTGCATAGTATTCATATTGTGGAAGCTTTTTTTTTTTTTAAAGATTTTATTTATTTGACAGAGAGAGACATTGAGAGAGGGAACAGAAGCAGGGGGAGTGGGAGAGGGGGAAGCAGGCTTCCTGCTGAGCAGGGAGCCCGACTCGGGGCTCAATCCCAGGACCCTGGGATCATGACCTGAGCCGAAGGCAGACGCTTAATGACTGAGCCACCCAGGTGCCCCAGCTTTTTTTTTTTTTTTAATTCAGCATTATCGTTTTAAGATTCATCTAGTTGATACATTAATTCTGGTTAGCTTATTGAATTTTTACAGTATTTTACTGATGAACTTTTCAATTATTTCCTATTTTCCTAAGTTGCAAATAATATGCAACAACCATCCTTTTAAATGTCTTCTTGGACATCTATGTACGCATCTCTGGACTGTAGTGTGTGCACGTCTTCAACTTTGCTGGGTGCAACGACAGCACTTTCCAAACTGTGCCTGCCTTATGATCCCACCAGAATGTGTCTGAGCACCCATTTCCTCCCCCCCTCACCAAGGCTTGGCACTTTCAGGCTTTTTTACTAATCTGATTAGAACGAAAACGGGGGGGCCCTTAATTACTGTGAGTGAGGTAGATGTATACCTGGGGAGTAAGGGACGAACAGAGCAAGGACTCAGAACTGCTGGAAGCAGTCTGTGCAGGCTCAGGACAGACAGAAGAGACAGGGCAGGGACTGTCCTCCCCACCCATTTCCATCTCTGGCAAGGATGCTCTGGGTAACACTGAAACAGCATCAAAGGAAGTTACACTTCGTGATCTATTACGTTTATCCATCATCAAATACTGCCAGTTTCTGGGTAAAAAAATAATCAGGGTTTCTTCCTGTGATTCATACACTAGTCAGAAATCCTTGGCTTCTTAGAACTCCAATAAAAACTCCAAATATCTAAGTAATAATTCTTAACAGTACTTTCTTTTTTGGCTGAAGAACACCGGGCACAAAAGTAAATGTTCTACAAATCTCTGTGAGGATTTCTAAAGGGGCTCCTTTCCCTGAACGGCCCATGTCAGTGGAATGGGTGTGTGATGCCTACTGATGTGCTTCAAGGATATTATGAAGTGTGGGTTGGGGGCCATGCCCTCCCTGGGGAGACTGGATGCAGTAGATGAGGTGTTCCCAGACCCCTGGGGGGCAAAAAACACCAAATCAGCAGTTCCCTTCCTGTCCTGCCTGGTGACCTGCCTAGGTCACAGAGAAGGTGAGGATGCCCATGGTTTATAGGAGACCTTTCGACCAAACAAAGCAATTTATTATGACAATAGTGAGGTGTTCTATGGGCTAAACAGTGCCCATAAAAGCATATGTTGAAGTTCTAATCCCCCAGTGTCCCAGAATGTGACTGTGTTTGCAGAGAGTGTTTTTATAGAAGGGATTAAGTTAAAGTGAAGCCATTTAGGTGGGCTCTACTCCAGTATGACTGGTGTCATACTGAAGAGGAGATCAGGGCACAGAGGTAGACAGGGAGGACCATGCGAGGGCTCCATCTGCAGCCCAGGAGGAGGTGTCAGAAAGAAGCAACACTGTCAACATCTGGATCTTGGACTTCTAGTCTTCAGAATTGTGAGAAAATAAGTACATTTCTGTTGTTTAAGCCACTGAGACTGTGGTATCTTGTTATGGCGGCCCTGGGAAGCTAATGCACGGTGCATGATGGAGACATGAAGACAGGAATGAGCCGGTCTCAGGAAAGGCGTGCAGGGAGAGGAGAAGGTGTGGAGGAAGGAGAGTCTAGCTGGTATCCCTCTCTTTGGTTGCTCATCCCACCCCCTTCTCCTTATCTCTGAAACGCAGGGCAAAACACGTCTTTGGGAAGTCCCATGTTTCACAAGTGGAGCTCTAGCTATCCAGAGAGAAGACAGTGTCCTCCACCCAGCCTGAGTTTCAGAGTCCCCTAGGGCAGGCCTTGGACTGGTTCCACTTGGGTGGGGGTCCACCCCAAATAAGCGGCAGTGCTGGGGTAGCCATGAAGTTGATCTGGCAGGGCCACGCTATCGGCAGGAGAAGGTCCAGGAAGTCAGGGACATAGCTGAGCAGATTGCAAGGTGGTCTGAGAAGGTGGGTGGTGAGAGGACTTCTAGCTTGAGCTACGCTGCAGGGTCAGGAGGAATGAGCTTGGTGTGTTGTGAAGGCGGCAGACCTGTGAGTGGAGCCTGAGATGCACCTGGGGAGTTGGGCCCAGAGCATCCTGGCTCGGCCTGGGGATTTTAATCTTTCTCTTCGGAGCGTGACTGAAGGTGCTGAGCTGCAGAATGTCACGTTCAGGGTCAGATTCCAGTTTGCTCCTTGGACCAGCAGCTTCTGAATCAAGCAAGGCAGTGGCTAAAAATTGAATTTATAGCCACACATGAGACCTACTAAATCAGACTTCCTGGGGTAGAAGCCAGGAATCTAAATTTTTAACAAGCTCTCTAAGCAATTTGGAGACACACTGGGGATTAAGAATCATTGATCAGGTGTCTGGAGGAGTAACGTAGAAGTTGCTGGCAAAGACTTTCCCTGCCCTGTCTCTCTTTCTCTCTTTGTTATTTTCGACCTTATTCTAAGTAGAGCAACATCTTGGTTATTTTGCAAGGTTGTATTCCCTAGCTATAAAAAGTGTGTCTGTGTGCACACGTGCGAGCATACGTGTGTGTGCATAAGACTATTCCCTATGAAACCCTTGAGCATCTGCTAAATGAAACCAAGACTGTTTCCCTGGGGAAGCAAAAGGAAGCAAAACAAAACAGCTCAAATAAAAGGATCAGAAGAGCAGAAGCAGTTTGGGTTAACAAGACATTGAGCAGGGCTAATCTGTAGCCTTCTAAGGTCAAAATCAGGCATGCAAGGCACAATTCACCGTGAGGAAGATAGGCAGCTCTCCTGTGGGCAGGGGCCAATTTCAGGTGGAACAAGATCCCTTCTCCTGACTTTGTTGAGGATGTAGCCCTCATTACTGGGCCTCCTGTTTAGGTGACCATGTTTGGGTGAGGGCTGTTCAGGATATGGAGTGCATCACTCACAACGCACAGCACCTTGCATGTTACTTGGCAGTACATTGCCTCCACTGGTGTTACTTCCTCACAGACCTGAGACACGTGCATCTATGATGTGTGTTCTCCCCAGGCTATTTATAAGGGGATGGTAATCAGGGCTCAAGCAATGATGGAAGGAGGGTCCTGACAGTGACGTCTGGGATGATGTAGGACTCAGGACCATGGAAAGGTGGGTAGAAATGTGTGAAGGAGAAGCGATTGTCTTCCTCTGGACCAGTTCTAATCCATTTTTGGAGGGTAGTGTCATCTTTTGCTGAACCATACAACTCTTACAATTCACTCTGCTTGTCTGAGGCTGTGTGTTGAACCTGTGTCGGCTCAGTGCATTCCATGAGCCATTTCTACTCCTTTTCCAATCAAGATTACAAATCGATTAGGGAGGAGATCTGTGTCAGCTAGGCTTGGTGGCTGTGACTTCCCACAAACATCTTTGCAGCATTCAGGAAGGTATGTAAAATGACTTGAGAACTCAAAAGCTCCAGATTAATACCAGCAATAATTATTATTACTACTGTTTTCATTGGTCCTGGTCATCTCCTTAAGTCTAGCAAGGAATTTTGTCAGATGCTGTTGATGTCAGTGCCCAAAGCTCTTCTCACGGGGAGGGCATACCTGCACCAAAATATCTACTCTGCCAATCTGCTAGCCCTCCAAGGGCAGCATGAGTTCTTGGGTTCAGACTTTTGATTCTCTATGAAAATATGTTGCCAGTGAAGAGACATTCATTCAAAAATTGGTTATTGGTACCATTGGGTACAGGGGTGGGGGAAACTGGGGTTGGTCCCACCATCTTGGAGCTCACACTTTGGTGAGGAAATACTCACTAATCAATCACATTGAAGAATATATTAGATGTGCTCTTTTGAAAAGAATGGAACAAACCATGAGATGGGCACCTATAGATTACAGAAGTCTTCCTTGTGTGGTCCTGCAAGAGGCCTCATTGCTCAGGTGCAGGGACCCTGGGGCAGACGTGGAGTGTGGTCATCAAGGTCAGGCATTTTTCCCTCCAGGACTTGAAGAGCCTGCAGCCTTAGGGCTCTGGGCTGGGCAGTCTCTGATTGCTTCTGGTGAAGCCCCCTCCCTCTGTCTCTGGGTGGGACATGTGAGCCTCTAGCAGCCCAACACCACTGCAGATGGGGAGAGTTAAGTGACCAGCTTTGCTTTTGGGCCAGGTGTCCAGGACACTGTGCAACTTCTGGGATGAAAGCTGTTAGGAACAAATCTGGATAAGATGGGGCATTTCTGACTGTTTCCAGTCCTGACCTCCATCCAATCTCTAAGTCACTGGACTATTTTTAAAGCATTTTTGGTTGGGGGGAATAAATTCAGGTGTTTCACAGTTTTGATGTAAGAATCTTCTCCCCTTTCTTCCCCCCCCCTCCTTTTCCTCCTTCCTCCTCTTCCTTCTTTTCTTCCTCCTCTTTCTTCTGTGGAATCATTTACCTCTTTTCTCTGGCCACTAATTCATCTATAGAATCCTTGGAATAAATTCTCATGGTATTTGCAGCACTATTAGGCTCGGTGACATAAATCCAATCAAATTGGCCTTGATTTTCTGCTTTATCTTTTGGGGACTTTGTTCCTGTACTCTTGCCTCTGATTGATTTAAGACAAATGGTGCTATCTTTAATTTGCATTCGGCATTGCTTCCCTGATTGAATAACCCGTGACCTCATACTTTTCCTGAGAAGAATTTCCCTAAAGGTCATTAACGCAATGGTATCAAAAGTCATTTTCGAAATCAAATTTATTTCCATTGGTATAAATCTTCATTTTGATCCCCACAAGAGCTTCCTGGAAATCTTTTATGGTCCATTTCAAATTCAATTCAGATTTGACATAGTTTTCTTTTTTTTAATTGTTTTTATTAATATATAATGTATTATTTGCTTCAGGGGTACAGGTCTGTGATTTATCAGTCTTACACAATTCGCAGTGCTCACCATAGCACATACCCTCCCCAGTGTCCATCACCCAGCCACCCCATCTCCCCACCCCCCTCTATCCCAGCAACCCTGAGTTTGTTTCCTGAGATTAAAAGTCTCTTATGGTTTGTCTCCCTCTCTGGTTTCACCTTGTTTCATTTTTCCCTCTCTTCCCTTATGATCCTCTGTCTTGTTGCTCAAATTCCTCATATCAGTGAGATCATATGATAATTGTCTTTCTGTGACTGACTTATTTCACTTAGCCTAATACCCTCTAGTTCCATCCACATTGTTGCAAATTTTTTTGCATCATTTTTTTGATAGCTGCATAATATTCCATCATATACATATACCACATCTCTTTATCCATTCATCTGTTGATGGACATCTTGGCTCTTTCCATAGTTTGGCTATTGTGGACATTGCTGCTATAAACATGGGGGTGTGCGTACCCCTTCGGATCACTACATTTGTATCTTTGGGGTAAATACCTAGTTGTGCAATTGCTGGGTCATAGCTCTATTTTCAACTTTTTGAGGAACCTTCATACTGTTTTCCAGAGTGGCTGCACCAGCTTGCATTCCCACCAACAGTGTAGGAGGGTTCCCCTTTCTCCGCATCCTCACCAGCATCTTTGACATAGTTTTCAGAGTGCCTCAGAATGACAGGACCAAAACTTCTTGAATATTGTTGCCAGTAAAGTACCTGCATGGCCCAACAGAATTATTTCTTACATTATGTTCATTTACTTTCTGGATTAATTTTATGGTGGAAGAAACTGACTGCTGATTTCTTCTGGGAAACACATAAGGAGTCCAGATTTTAATATATTCTTTCCTTCTGCCAAGAAAACTTCACGAAGTCTCAGCTTTGTGAATATATATAACCCGATCTCAGAATTAATTTATGGAGTAGTCTAAATTCAATTCATTAAGCCAAATCCTAAAGTCCCTGGGTATGTAAAACTCTCACTAGAGTTTAAATTAATTGATAAATACTTACATCTTTATGTTTCAGATTATTTCAGAAGGTGCATATGTTGCCTGCCATTTCTAAGGTGGTTAGTGATGAATGGCTACCTTTAACAAAGAAGCTTACATCAGTCATCAGACACTTGCCAATTTGTCATAGTTATTAGTAAAAATTGAAAGCCACTGGATGGATGACCCAAACCTTGTAGCTGTTAAAGAAATGACAATTCATGGAGCAATTAACCTGGTTGCTGGGAGGCTTACTTCTCCAATAAAGAGCCCGGAAGTGCAGGGCGGCTATAGTGGGCTCATTTGGGAGTGTCCCCAGTGAGTCTCTCTTGGGAAACTCTGCCCGGATACAATAGGAAGACTGCTTCTTCTGAATGCACTGATTCTGTCAAACCTTAACCATTGCAAGGTACAAGGTACATGCCTATGCTCTTGGTTTTGGCATGAACTAATCCCTGCATTCTTTTCTCTTCAAATGTAGTATCAGGTTTCCCACTTACTAAATAGAATTTTTAAAAAAGATTTTATTTATTTATTTTAGAGAGAGAGAGAGAGAGCATGAGTAGGAGGGGCAGAGGGAGAGGGAGAGAGAGAGAATCTCAAGTGGCTCCATGCTGAGCGTGGAGTCCCATGCGGGTCTCGATCCTAGGACCCTGAGATCATGACCGGAGCAGAAACCAAGAGTTGGATGCTTAACCAACTGTGCCACCCCAGCACTCCCCACTAAATAGTATTAATAAAAAATCACAACTATGAACACGGAACACTCCACTTTCCACCCTACATGCAGCCAGGGGTGGCCATATGACAGGCTGCACTGATGGGAAATGAGGCTGCCCCTCTGGGTTTGGTCCTTCATGAACTTAGAAGCCCCAACATCATGTGTCCCAGACTCTCTCCCATCCCTTCCCACTGATTGGAATGTAAATGATTGAGCCACAAGGTGGAACAAACCTGGATTCCCACAGGATCCTGTGGAGCAGAACAGTTCCATCTGCCCGGGGATGGACACAACATGGTGGGCTCATAAGGAACTTCCTTTTGAAGGTACTGCATTTGGGGTTTCTCAGGCTAGAACTTATTAACATGTACTCTAATGAACACACTGAATCAGTTCATAAGGCTTCTGTAACAAAGCGCCACAAACTGGGGGGCTTACACAACAGAAATTTATTATCATAGTTCTAGAGGCAAAAGGCAAAATCAAGGCGTCAGCATGGCCATGACCTTCTGAAATCTCCCCTTGCAGAAGGTCATGGCCAGGAAAGGAAAGTTTTCCTTTCCTCTCAGGTTCTGGGTGTCCCCTGACAGTCTTTGGTGCTCCTTGGCTTGTAGATGCGTCACCTCCATCCTCACTTGGTGCTTTCCCTGTGTCTTCACATTGTCTTCGTTCTATACGTGTTGGCCTCTGTGCCCAAATTTCCCATTTTGTTAAAGGCACCAGTTGTATTGGTTTGGAGCCCATCCTAGTGACTTCATCTTAACTTGATTACCTCTGTAAAGACCCCATCTCCAAATACGGTCACATTCTGAGGTACTGGGGGTTGGGACTCCTACATTTCTTTTGGGAGACACAGTTTAGCCCATCACACACACCTGATGTGTGTTTACTGAGGCCTTATGGTGCTCCAGGCATCTCTCTGAGTACTTATACAGATTACCTTATTTCGTTATCTTGGTGACTTCATGAAGGAAATACTCTTGCTGCCCCTTCATAGGGTAGTGAAACAGGGGTGCAGAAGTATGAAGTCATGCTCCAGTTCACATAGACTAGAGGTGAGCCCTTGTGTGTGTATCCAGAACCCACACTGTGTGGTCTTTTCTATCTCTCAGAATGGAGCTCTGGCCATCAGGAAGAAGAGAGGCAGGAAGACAAGCCTGTCCCTGGGGATCCTGTGCCCCATGAATACTCCCTGATGACTTGAGACATGGGACTGCTTTGCTCTGAGAGGCCAATATTCCAATATGCATGTGCTAACCGAGGTGAGTGGACCAGGAGCTCCCGACGTTGGTCTTTTGGGAGCCCCAGGCAGGCCACAGTGAAATTCTCCATCTTGAGTCTGGCTGCCTCCCTGTGGCTGTGGACTTCCTTTGTAAGTGGTAGTAGGCTCTTGTGTAACATCTGTCCTCTCCTGTGGCCACCTCTGTTTCTCTGGGAGCTTCCCTTTCTGTTTCTGCCAAGTGCCCATGGATGGGTATCTAAAGGGTCAGAGTTTAGCTTCAGGAATCCAGGCTCTTCTATGTTTGTAGTGGAGCTACTTGGAGGTGAGTACACCATGTGGGGTGTGTAGTGGTGTGACTGCAGAGTTCCACAGGAGGTGGATAACAGAGAGCCGAAATGCTAATGGGCAGCAGTGGGCCATTTGGGACAAGATTCTCACTCCATGTACTTGAGGCTAATTGGGACTTTGGAGATGCTCAGAGTCAGCTTGCTCCAAGAACCCACTGTAAAGATGGCATCTACTGATTAACGCCCAAGGGAAGAGTGTGTTCCAGCCTTGTTTAGATGATGATGTTCTACCACCAAGTTGCCCACTGCTCCCACATCCCAGCTTCCAGCCCATAAGCTTGGAAAGCAATTTCAATTACAAATGACATCGGATCTAAATCAGGATCTGAGGAAAGCAGCCTGCTTTTAATCAATCACTCCAGTTCACTGCTTTATGCACGTACTGGCAAAAAATAGATTCAGGCTGCTTAATAAGATGGCTCAGCCAAGGAGCTAGCATGACCTGTGAGTTCCTCACTCAGGAGAAGCAGGCGTGACTCTGGGAAGAGCCAGCACCTGCAGGGCGGTGGGGAGTTCCAGGGGCTTCTTGGCAGAGCCATTTGTGACCACGGGTTTCTGATTGACATTTCTGGTTTACAAGGTGACCCGAGCACAGAACCTTTTAATTAGCCCACAGATCCGGCGTGCTTTGTGTGGGTGACTGTCAGTTTCTTTGCCTTCTGCGGCCCTCTGTTGCCATGGCAACACTCTCCCAACAATGGATCAGGCTGCGGAGGGGCAGCAGAGAGGCAGGCAGCCCTGTGCCAGCCCCCAGCCAGATAGTAAATATTCATGATAAGACCGCGAGGTTAAAAACTGCACTGCTGATGAGTTTTATGATTCAGGGTCAGCATTATGTAGTGCTGGGGGCGGGGTAGAGAAAGGGAGCTTGTTTACTTTAAGGCTGAGACACAGAAGCAAAAGTACCAAACTCTCAAAAAATTACCCAGAAAGTGTGAACGCTCCTCAGCCGTTGTGTCTTGTCTTCTTTATTAATATCAAGTATTTCCATGGGGGTAGAAAGAATATGGGATTATCTTTATTAACAAGTAATATTACTGTAATAGTGTCTTGCCATCTATTTGTTTAATAATACTGAGTCACAAGGGAATGTGATTAAAAAGCTGAGATCCAGTCAACATGTAATTAATAGTCTTCTGAGCAGTATGGGCATATTCAAGCTGCTCTGGTCCTAACGAACATATTTATACCTTCCTGTGAGGACATTTCAGGATGAACAAATCTGAGGGTCGATGCTACATCTATGAAAAAAAATCTGCTCCTCCAACACACTGCAGATATTCATCTTTCAGATAGTTCCAGAAGAGAAGTAACGGCATCCGGTCACAGGCAAATTCAGGTAAAACCTTTCTCTGTCCTCTGGTCACTAGGGTCTTGGATTCCTAGAGGGCTGCCAGGTGCTGGTGAGTCCCACTGCTGGTTGGCAGGGCAATATTGGTGCTAATGCCCAGTGCAGTCTGGGCCAGAGGCTGAGAAACTGGGCTTCCTTTCACCTGAAAATTTAGTTCCATGAGGGAATCATAAATTGCCAGTTGGATCCTTAGATCCTCATGGGAAAGTCATTCCATAGTAATCGGGCTGCTTCAAGATAGAGGGAAAAGACTTGCCACATCGATACTTACAGGAGTATTTCCTTAAGTGTTAAATAACTATTGTAATTACATTACCTGCAGCTTACTTGATTATTTAATTCAGCCTGTTGAGGAATTAATTTCTGTTTAATCAGTGCTGTCATTTAGAGGACAGACATAATCACTGAGGCTCTGTGCTGGTAATGACACACTGCCATTCTTTCTCTTGGTCTGATGTGGTCTAACAGCTGGAGGCCACATTCCCATCAGCACGTTGGATCCTCCAGATCCAGACGAATGTGGGCTGGGTGTTGGCAGGGCACCTGCAGGGAGCCACTCAAAGTGTATCTGCAGGTCTCAGGGGGACACTGCCGGTTCATCCTGGTGCTGTTTCTAGTGCCGCTGGATGGAAGGGTCAGGAGCATCTTCCATAGTGAATGTCACAGTGGAAGCCCATGGCTTGTCAAGGCTATGGGAGGTAGAAAAGCAAAGCCATATTTTAAAATTTCCAGTAGGCCAGTATTGCTTGAAGGGAAAAGCGGATACATTTTAAAACATCCGTTCTGTGAAAGAAACTGTCAAGAGAATGAGAAGACAAGCCACACATTAGAAGAAAATATTTGCAAAAGACACATATGATATATCCAAAATATACAAAGAACTCGTAAAATTGAACAATAAGAAAATGAACAGCCTGATTAAAAAATGGGCCAAAGACTTGAACAGACACCTCACCAAAGACGATACACAGATGGCTAACAAGCATGTGAAAAGATGCTCCACATCATGTATCATCAGGGAAATGCAAATTAAGCAACAGTGAGATACCACTGTATACCTATTAGAAGGGCCAACATCCAGAGCCCTGACAGCACCAAATGCTGGCGAGGAAGTGGAGCAACAGGAACTCTCACTCATTGCTAGTGGGAATGCAGCATGGCACAACCACTTTGGAAGACAGTTTGGCAGTTTCTTATAAAACTGAATATACTCTTACCATATGTTCTGGAATTTGTGATCCTTGGTATCTGCCCAAAGAAGTTGTAAATTTATGTCCACACAAAAACCTGCACACAAATGTTTACAGCAGCTTTATTCATAATTGCCAAAACTTGGAAACAAGCAAGATGCCTTCAGTAGGTGAATGGATAAGTAAACTGTGATACACCCAGACAATGGAATATTATTCAGTGCTAAAAGAAAAATGAACTATTAAGCCATGAAAAGACATGGGGAGCCCTAAATGGATACTACTGAGTGAAAGAAGCCAATCTGAAAAGACCATATACAGTATGATTCCCAACTATATGACATTCTGGAAAAGGCAAAACTATGGGACAATAAAAATCAATGGTTACCACGGACTGGGGACTGGGGGAATAGGACAAGCACAGAAAATGTCTAGGACAGTGAAACAACCCTGTATTGTACTATAATGGTGGACACACATCATTACACATTGAGGAAGAATAGAGGCGCAACATCAAGAGTGAACCTTAATGTAAACTATGACCCCTGAGGATGGTGGTGAGTCACTGCAGGTTCATCATTCCAACAAATGGGACTCTGCTCTGGTGCAGGATGTTGATGGGGAAGGGCGTTATACACGTGTCAGGGCAGGGGCTATGTGGGAACTCCATACTTCCCACACAATTGTTCTGCGACCCTAGAACTGCTCATAAAAATAAGGCTTACTAATTAAAAAAAAAATAATACACAAGAGAAAAGGCATGTAACTGAACAAAATTACAATGGAGACTTCAAGATCACTAAAGAATCATTCCCTTTTGTTGTGTATAGCTACATGTTTGTGGCTCTTTGCACAGAGCGGACCAAGGCTCAGGACTGGATATATACACAGGTGAGGACCCAGTGGTGAGCCAGCTTCTTTTCACTTCTTGTGAGGCTGCTGAAAAAATCACGACACTGGCTGAGGGCTCGGGCCAGATCATGACGGAGTTTTCAAGTGCTCTTGGGTTCTGTTGGTCAGCAAGATCTGGAAGAAAGATTACTGTGGAAGTTTCAAACTCAAGAAAGGAGAGCATCTTTCTACATCATCTTTGGGCGTCTGCTCCCTGTGCAGAGTGAATGGTTTCTCCTGTGATTGGCATGAGAGGCCAGCATTAAATCAAGAGACACCTAGAAAGTGCTGAGGAAATTTTTCTGTAGAAAAATTTTCAATTATATTCAATACACAGTGGCCTCAATTCACCTGATTATAATGGCTATAATTTATTGAGTGCCTTCTATGTGCCGGGGATATTTTTTATCAAACTGAGTGGGAAAGTACCATCCTCCCTCTTGCAAATGAGAAAGGGAGGCTCACAGAGGCTAAGTGACTTTCCTATGGTGCTATGTATAGTGAGGATAAAGTAGAGATTCTATCTCTCCAGTGAACTCCAAAGCCAATGTGGTTTTCAGCACGCCTCCCATAGTCTTCCTCCCGCTCTGACTCAGCATGGGGAAATTCCAGTTCAGCCACTCAGTATTCTTTAAACCACCTGGCAGATGTTGTTGACCATCTTCCAGAAGGGCCTGCTTTAGCTATTAGAAGTCTATGTGGTGATGACACAAACGAGGATAGAGCCAAATGTTGAAGTCAAAGCTCTCTTTCCTTCACCTAAGAGATGCCATTTGTCGCCAGTGGACATTCAAGCTCTATTACCTGCTCACCCAACTTGATAATGAATGTCTTACTCAGGACATCCTGGGATTCCTAACAACCCCCACGGCACTAGTCAACATGCAGAAATTCCCCTGGATGCTGGAATCTTGGAACTCACATCACACTGAAGATGGAAACACTATCTCTCTCCTGGAGCCAGAGAGCCCAGTCCTTCAACAGCCCACTTTCTTTTCAGCATCTCTAAGTGTGAGGAAGCTCCTCCTTTACGGTCAGGTGAAACTCCCTTCCCTGTATTTCCTGTTGTTAATAGCTGTTCTGCCTCTATAATCACACAGAATAATGCCACTCTCCACTACCTAGCAGTTAGATGGATTTTTGGCCATAAGGTTCAAGATGTTCCTCAGGTGTCCTCAGCTGTGTCTCCTGTGCTGAGGTGAACATCCTAGCTGAGCTTTGAATTAGGAACTCAGTTTCAGTGAGCACAGACAAGTACTGTTTGCACAAGCTTGCTTAGAGTCCTATAATTTCAACTCACCGCCTATACAAGACGAGTAAGCGGAGGGTGACTGTGTACAAGACAGCCAAATTCAAGTTCGTCCTTAAATCAAGATGTGAGAGGTCTTATTCCAGCCTCCCCCAGCTGGCCTAGACTCTCCCTAAATTCCATGCCTGTTTGACTTCTTAACTTTCTATTGTTGCCCTTTGCATCCCAGTGGGGACCATTACACAATCTCAATATTGAGAGGCAGAAAGTGGACAGGCTGATTTAACTTGCACAGACATTAGCAAGAATGTATAAAATGCCTCACCCTTGGTTTCACATTTTTAAGGGAATTCAACGAATCCAGTGTATTTCTGCTCTAATATCTAGGTATAGAAATGCTATGTGTAGGAATTAATAAGCCCGACTGCCCCCATCTTCTCTCACTCTTCTCATTTTATCTCTAAACTGTGAGGAAATATGAAATAACTATTTTCCTTTCCAGGGAATTCATTGTTTTTTCAAAATATATTTTTTATTTTCTTTCTCAAAGTATGCTCTGGAAGATAGGAAAATTCCATATGCGTTAGATCCTTCATTAGTACAGAGTGTGACTTGATCTGGGAATTTCTTTGTAGGTGTAATGATACTTTTAAAGGTAAAATTCACATTTTTTTTCTGGTGATGACCATCTGGTATATGAATAGCACCTTTTACGTGGATGTAGGAAAAAAGCTTTTTCTTTAATAAGTAAAATAAACAGCTGACTCATTCTTCCTCTCTAATTGTAATTCATTGAAATACTCTATTTGTATCACCTGACATCTTTTTGTTACTGCTTTAACTCTAAGACGAATGAGGCTGCGCCTTTGTACCGTTGGAGCCTTATGTCTTATGAGCTCCAAATTCCAGAATGATGACAGATCGGTGCAGATTATCATAAATGCAAGTCTTAAGTGCACTGGAAAAGATCTTAAGTGCAGAATTTGTGGTGTTGCTTATGGGCAATTAATTTCAAGATTCAAATACTGGTATTTTCTAAAAAGTTCAGAGGAAGAAAAGAAGCTTGCTGCACTGGAACTGCAGAATGCATAAATTAGTAGGGCACTACACAGGCAGGATCATTTTGTATGTATGATAATCTGTATTTCAGCATTTATAGTTGCCTCATATAAATGAAGGGCAATTTCGGTTCTGCCATCCCTGCAGGAAAGGCTGACATGTTTTGGCGTCTTCATTTGAAATGTGCAGGCTGTGTTCAACAGGACTATTTTACCCTAGATTTGTTAACCTATCATAATGAGAATCTATAATGCACAGGGAGTTTTGGGTTTTGTAGCTGGACACAGGGTGCAATGAGATTGAGAATACATTTTCTTGGCAGGGAGCGTGAATTATGATTTCTATAATGGGCTGCGGTTCCCTGTAAAATACTTCCTATTTATTGAAAGTAAATGTTAAATTGTTAACAGTGTATTTCTCTGCATTTCTCAGATTATTATTTTAAGGCAAGAAATGAAATATGGATGCAGTCTTAAAAGCCTTTATACTCAGCGTCAATTCAAAACAGTTTGCTGCAGCAAGGCATGAATCAATGGATGGCATTAGTGTGCATCCAGCAATCCCGAAGCCCCAGATTGCAGACAACCTGTTGGCTGTCGCCTTTGGCTTGGGCCACTAGCCCATATCGTATTTGTTGGACTTGGCTCAGGGGGGCTGTGAACCCAAATAATGGCCACGTCCTATATAAATGCGGTTGAACTCTGTATGACAGTTGGTAAGTCAGGTGGGTGAGTGAGTGTGTGTGTGTGTGCACGCGCATGTGTGTGTGTGTGCGCGCATGTGCTGTGCATGACAAGCCTGTGTTTCATGTTTAATTTGACTGTGCAGTTTCCATGGCACCCTTGTGATGCTTTTGTTTCTCCCTGTGGAGATGAGTTACATTTGCAGCTGTCACTAGTTTGAACCCTAGAACATACATTCAAGCTGCACAGACATGGACCCATGGGTGTGAAAGGCAGTTTTGGTGAACTACAGTGAGTCTAGGAAGAAGGACAGTGGCAGGATCGCATGGGTTGCCCCAGGAGTGCAACAGAAGGCTCATGCTAGAGATAACTGGCTAACTGATTCCATGCATATCGCCCATCTAAGTGCCTTAAAGCTGAGCAGAGCCACAGAGATGCCGGTTGGTTTCCTGTGGCCGCCATACAAAATAACACAGAGTAGCACCACTGGTAGCTGCTAGCCAACCTTGGGGATACTTGGTGTCCTTCCTTGCGGTCGCATCACTGCAACTTCTGCTTGAATCTTCACATGGTGTTTGTGTGTGTGTGTGTGTGTGTGTGTACGTGCGTGCCCAAATTTCTGCTTTCTAGGAATAATCATTGAGTTAGGGACTGTTCTAATCCACTCTGACCTCATTTTAACTAGATTACAATGACCCTCCCCTCCCACTGATGCATCCACCATCACCCTCTGCTTCTACTCATGTTATAGGTTGAAATTTTAAAACTCCCCCCCCAAAATTTTTAGCAGCATTTTTGAGGCAAAATTGATGTAAAACACTACACATATTATGACTTTGGAAATACATGAACACCCATATTACCACCACACAAATCATACACATACCTATCAGCTCCAAAATTTTCTTTGTGCCCCCTCCCTTTTTTGTGGTAAAAACTCTTATCATGGGATCTACTCTCTTAACAAGTGTTTAAGTGTACAATACAGCATTGTGGACTGTAAGTGCTATGTGTACAGGAGATCTCTAGAGTGTATTCATCTTGTATAACCGAAACTTTATACCAATGGAATAATTCCCCATTTTCCTCTCCCAGCAGTCCCTAATAGCCACCATTCTGTTCTCTGCTTCTATGAGTTTGAGTACTTCAGACATCTCATAGAAGTGGAACCATGCAGGATTTGTCTTCTGTGACTGGTTTATTTCACTTAGCATGATGTCTTTCAGGTTCATCCATGTTGTTGCAAATGATGGGATTTCCCTTTTAAAGGTTGAATAATATCCCATTGTATGTATAGACCACATTTTCTTTATCCATTCATCTGTCAATTTGGGACATTTGGGTTGTTTCCATATCTTGCCTATTGTGAGTAATGCTGCAAAGACCATGGGAGCACAGATATCTCTTTGAGATTCAGATTTCAGTTCTGTTGGGTATATGCCCAGAAGACCAATGGAACAGAATAGAGAGTCCAGAAATAAATGATGCGTATACGGTCAACTGCTTTTCAACCAGGGTGCCAAGAATACATAATGGGGAAAGAACAGTCTGTTCAAAAAATGGTGTTGGGAAAACTAGATATCTAATGTGAAAGAATGAAATTGGATCCTTATTTTACTCAGTACAAAAAAAAAAAAAAAAAAAACCACTTCAAAATGGTTAAAGATGTAAATGAAAGACCTGAAACTAAAAATGCCGAGGAGAAAACACGGGAAAAGCTTCATGACAGTGGGCTTGGCAATGACTTCTGGAGTATGACACCAAAAGCACAACCAATAACAGAAAAATCAGACAAGTGGAACTGTGTTCATCTAAAAAGCTTCTGAACAGCAAAGGAAATAACAAAGTAAAAAGGCAACCTACAGAAGGGGAGAAAATATTTACAACCTATATACCTTATAAGGGATTAATTTCCAAAATAAACGAGGAACTCCTACAATTCAATAGTGAAACAAAAACAAAAACAAAAAAATCTAATGTTGAAAATGGGTAAAGGACCTGAATAGATAGCCAAAGAAGACACACAGCAGACCAGCTGGTGAACGAAAAGATGCTCAACATCACTCATCATCAGGGAAATGCAAATCAAAACTACAACAAAATGTCACAGCATACCTGTTAGGATAGATGTTATCAAAAAGAAGATAAAAATTGTCAAGGATGTAGAGAAATTATACACTGCTTGTGGAAACGTCAAATTATGCAGCTGCCATGAAAAAGAATACAGAGATTCCTCAAAAAATTGAAAATGTAAATACCCTATGAGCCAAGCAAAGTCAAGCTAAGGGTTTGCTAACCTTGTTCACTTTAACCAAAATCATAAATAGACCAGGGGGGCACCTGGGTGACTCAGCCTCACTGAGCATCTGACTCTTGATTTTGGCTCAAGTCATGATCTCAAGTTGTGAGATCAAGTCCCAAGTAGGGCTCCACGCTCAGTGGGGAATCTGCTTGGGATTCTCTCTCTCCCTCTGCTCCTCCCCGCTGCTCACAGTCTCTATCGCCCTCTCCCTCTCTCCCCCTCTCCCCCTCTCTCTTAAATAAATAAATCTTTAAAAAATTGTGAATAGACCAAGGCTCTTTTTCCAAATAAGATCAAATTCACAGGTTCCTGGAGACATTAATTTTGAAGGGATAATATTCAACCCACTACAGGCCACATATCTCGTTCTTGCCAGTGGGCTTAGGTGGAATTAATGCGTGTCATTTCTGAGCTGAGGCGCTTAGTTGGGTGCAAGGCCCTCTAGTGCCCTCTTTTGCTAAGTCTACCGTGGAAGCTGCATGCTCCAGGTGGGGCAATTATAGGATGGCAGAGGCTCTGCAGAAGAGAGTTACACTGGATGGTTGCCTGGACTTGCACTGGACATTGTAAGAAAGAGTGAAAAACAAATGTGAGCTATGTTAAGCCACCCAGGGGCAGAGGAGCAACTCCTCAGGTTGAGGAGGTTGAGGGCCGTGTGGAGCAGGTATGGCCCACCCCTTCTTTCAGATTAGCATGCTTGAAGACCTGTGTCCTCTCCTCTCTTAGTCATGGGCCAAGCTCAGGGCATAGGTTCTGTATTTTCCAGGGGAGCTCTGTGTGGCCCAGCCCTGCCAATGATGGTAGCTAGGTGAATCTGGCTAATTCTGAGGCTAGGGATTAAGACCACTTGACAAGATGACTGAAACCATGGTCTTCAATGTCGACTTAATGGTAAAAAAACACTATCTTCATATCAATAATTTCCCCTGGTGTTTTCTCCTAGATGGTTTAGAATGTGGGTGAGGAAAAAAGAGTGACATTCATTAGTCCCTTCAAATCATCCTAGAAATATTATATCCATAAAACCAAACCAAAGTCTTGCAATAGAAATACTCAGAGTAGTAAATCACTTTTAGGATATAAAATAATAATAAATAATAGTATTTTCATAATGCTTACTATGTGCTGGACATTGTTCTAAGCACATATGTCTGTCTGTCTGTCTCCACCCATCCACCCATCCATCCATCCATCCATCCATCCATCCATCCATCCATCCATCCTCATTTAATTCCCATGACAATCATCAGAAGTAGGTACAGTTTCTCTCCTCACTTATTAAAGATTACAAAACTGAGGCACAGAGTTGTAGTCTTTCTGTAGTAACTAGTTTCACAGTCTACATTTAACTCTATTTTATTCTAAAATGTGAATTGTTAAAATAAAAATTCCAGTTGAATGACTAAATGAAATCAAGGAAATTGTCTACTACGTAGAGGAAAGGACAAACAGGTGATGCTGCAGGTTTGTTCAAGCAGCCTTTCCCATCTCTAGATCAAAAAGTACTTCTCACCATTCTTGTAACTTGCTAGTTTCACCTGTCACATGTGAGTCTCTAGTCCATGTATGAGGTGAAGTATGGATCCAGGTTTTTTTTCACCATATGTTGAGCTGGGTTACCAACAATCCTACCGAACAATATTTCTCCAGGATTCGTGGGACCATTACTATCACATAAGTTCCCACATATGACCTCTCTGTTTTCTTTCCTTGGTCTTCTTTTGCCTTTGATTGCACCAATAACTTATGGTTATTATTACTAGGTCTTTTTGAATGCCTTAATGGTTGAGTTATTTCTTAGATGCTTTATAAAATTGTGGTTTATGAATGGTATCTTATTTTTAACATTTTTTTTTGGAGATGAATTACATAATTTTTTAGATTTACCCTATGTTTTGCCACCTTCCTGAACACTCTTGTTCTAATAGATTTGTTCTAATAGATTGCTGATTAT
The DNA here is from genome assembly GCF_002201575.2 of Neomonachus schauinslandi. NCBI lineage: Eukaryota > Metazoa > Chordata > Mammalia > Carnivora > Phocidae > Neomonachus > Neomonachus schauinslandi. The sequence continues at coordinate 146,238,197 of NC_058409.1, forward strand.
GTTGGCTTCTCTGGGTAGATGTTCATGGCTTCTTGAAATAATTGCAATGATATCCCTTCCTTCCCCCATTTTTATATTTATTTTTCTTCCTTATCAGGAAGTATGTTCAACTGTAGAGATGACAATGGGATTTCTTCCTGATCTTAAATTGAATGCTTGTAGGCTTTTCCTTTCTAGTCTCATATTTTTGTTAGATTTTTATTTGATAAGTTTTAACACCTAGTTATAATTATGCTTTGCTTGATTGGGGTGCTCATTTGATTTTTTTCTCTTTTAGTCTATTGATGTTATGTTAGTGACTTTTAAAATAGTGAACCATTTTTGCATTCCTAAGATCAATTCTCCCTGCTAATGATTTTTTTGGTATACATACATATATAAAATATATATGCACACATGTATGTATACACATAATTCTTTTTAAAAATTTTTTATTATGTTATGTTAATCACCATATATTACATCATTAGTTTTTGGTGTAGTGTTCCATGATTCATTGTTTGCATATAACACCCAGTGCTCCATGCAGAACGTGCCCTCTTTAATACCCATCACCGGGCTAACCCATCCCCCTGCTAGTGATGTTTTATTTTCATTAATAATACTATTGGATTTGGTTAGCCACTATTTTATTTAGGGATCTTTGTATCTACATTCATGAGTGAATGAGACTATACATTTTATAACTTACATTGCTCTCCTTAGTTTTGGAGTGAATATATGCATGTTTAGAGCTTTGTATTTGTTCTGTAACAACTGTTTCCAGGTGTGGTGGAGCCCACTTAGAAAGAAAGCTAAGCCTATTTTGGTTTGTTGTGCCTTTTTTTTTTAAAGAGAGGCCAATTTGCTTAAAATTTATGGATTTATACAAGATATCTATTTTTCTTGTGCCAATTGGCATTTTGTATATTTCTAGGGATGTAAAAATTTGAATTAAATTTTTAAGTTTTTATTGCATAACTAGGTTTTCAAGTTTATTACTGCATAAGTACTGACACTGACACTATTCTGTTATTATTATTATTTTAAATCTCTACTGTATCTGTGATCATGTCCCCTTCACTGTTCCACACTTTGTTTTTGCATCTTTTATTTTTTGCACTGGATCAGTTTGCCAGTGGCCTATCTTAATAATCTTTAATACATCAGGTTTTGATTGCATGCTCTTTTCTATATTTCTTTCTTTTTTTCCTAACCTTCCTGTTTATTTCCTATATATTACCTGTTTTTTTTCTTTTTCCATCTCCTAAGTTAATGCAAATATTATTTTCTACCGGTGGTCAATGAACAGGAAGTTAAGTTAAATGCGTATTATTGAGAGTTTCAGAGGCAACCCATGGAAGAGCCAGAGATCACTTTGTGGGATGACATTGTGAACACTGTCTGGCTTCATCCTCTAGCTCCACCACCTCTGGCCATGTCTCAGTGCCTCTTGGTCTTGTTTCCTCATTTGGAAATTAAAATTAGAAAGGTATCTACTTCATAGGGCTATTGTGCAGTTCAAATGAATTAACAGAACTTTAGGCTTAAAACAGTGCCTCAGCATAATGATGCTCAGTAAGTATTAGCAAATAATGATGATGACAGTGATGATGGTGATGATTGGTATTATCAATCAGCTCTCGAACACTGGGAGGAGACCCTCCTTACAACTCTCCCTGTGTACTCACCAGCATCCATGTTCTCCTCTTTCTAGGTCCACAAATATTTTCCAGATGTTGCATCTAAGTGGGGCCACATGACTTTGTGAGACAAAGTGAGATGTGAAATATCCAGGTCAAGGCCAGTAAATATGGATGTGCTTTCTCCAGGGGCCCCCTTTCCCCACTCATCAGGGGAATGCTAGGGAGGATGAGGTCCTAGAAGTTGGTATAAGATTTTATAGAAGGAGTGCCTGTCCCTGACTGCATGGAATCCCTCTGCTCACACTTCATGGATGTGATAACAGCAAGAAGTAAATTTTACTTGTGTGAAGCCATTGAGTTTTAAGGAAGAAGATCCATGCAACATGAAGGAGCCTTCAGAATTCGTTGGGTCCAGTCACCTCCCATACTTGTTCTGTATCAGCAACCTGTGGTGCTTAAAAAAAAAACAGATTCTGGGACTGATGTCCAGACTTCTGAATTTCACAGTGTAGGTACCAAAAGTCTTTCTAAAAAGTTCCCTTGGGGAAATTAATGAAATCAATTCACTGCATGATATTTGGGAATCACTGACTATACATCAACTTTTGGTGGAAGCGAATATCCCCTCTTCCGGGTTGTTAATGGGGTGAGGTCTAAAATTCTCCTGAAGAAATGATTTCACAGTACAAAGCAGTTCTCTCCATGTGCTTCCTTAATGTGTTATGCCCTTTCATGAGTCAGCCTGGCTGTGTGTCTGATTCCCTTCCTTCTGTCAAGGGTTTGCTTAAACACTACGTTCTCAATGAAGTCTACTCTGACCACCCTTCTAAAATTGTACCCAGGTCTCTATTAAATGTCTACACTTTTCATTATTCCATTGCATTTTTCATTTTCGTAATACTTCATATAAATTCTTATATATTGTATCTCACCCTGGGGGGATAGGAGCTCCACAAGCAAGAATTTCCCAATGTTTGCTGATGTGTTTAAGTGCCTAGGACACTGCTGTGCACATGGTGGCTGCTTAATAAGATCTGTTGAATGGATAAGTACATGGCTTCATGGTTCACATACTGTTTATAATGCTTGGCCTCCTGAAGGCTTCTCCAAACCAAACCAAAGACCTGGTTAACATTTAGGGTGAAAACAGATTGAACTACTTTTGCTTTCGGCTTTTCCCTTTCTCTGTTTTTGAAGATATTTTTGGAGACTCAGGAGTAAATCTGTCTGGTCTGGACTGAACACAGTATTTCATTTTGGTTTTAACCTTATTTGGGGAATAAGCTGGGTACGTATTTTGACAAGTTGACGAAAGAAACACAACTCTATATATTCTAGTGAATTTTTTTCATATGAATTCCTTAGTGTGTTCTGTAATTTGTCATCCCACAAACTTGCATTTTGGGTAAAAAATGTAATATTTAAGCAACTAAAACTTTGAGCTTCTAAAACTTTGAGCCCCTACTCATGTATTCATTCAGGCATTGGTATTTTGAGTGCTAACTGCATGGCCAGTGTTGTGCTGGGTGTTGAGGAAGGGTCCCCACAGCTTATGAGCAAGTGTGTGTGTGTATGTATATGAGGATTCTTTAAACAATACATTTTTTAATTTCTATCAACTGATTGGCTATGTATGATTTTGAAATTGCTCAAGAGTTCTAAAGGGCAAATTGTTGCACTGAATTTTAGAAGACATTAGAGATGTGTTTTACTGGCCTGAAGTCAGAATTCCTAGGCTATGTGAATGGTTTTACGGTGACATTTGTTGTGGCCAGAATAAGTGCCTTGACCCCCCCCCCCCCAAGGTCGTTTTCATTGGGTGTCCTTTTCTGCTTCACAGAGAAGTAGAGGAGATGTGGGATGGGCCTTGGATCTCTAAGAGATGCTATTTCAAGTATTTTATTACACAGTACACTAATCCTAAGCAATATCAGAATGACAATCCATGCAAACTTGCAAAATAAAAAAAATGTTGTTTTGGACGGTTATTAATAGAAAAAAAGAGACTAGGAATAAAAATGCCTTTAATAAAGCAATCCTTCATAATTGCAAAATCTCCATGCACTAGAAACTCTCCAGCTCACTCTACTCACTCAATTCTTGCTCATATTTACCTAAAATATCTCACCTATGGTAGGAAATGACACTTCAGACCATTTTAATATGGAAACATAACTGCTTTGTCATTCTTTTTTTCATGCATTAGAGTGATGGAATATTAATATTTTTTCTTCATCTCTGGGAACTTTTAAAAGTAAAGCTATTCTTGGTAGTGCTTTGGCTGTGAAAATGTTGGCTCTGGTTTAACGTTGCTAACCCCAGAGGGAGGGCTGGAGGACTATGGGAGAAGTGGGAGCCAGGAAAACAGGTGAGAGGACAGGTTCTCTGGGGCTGAGCAGCCTGAGAAGGGAGGAGGATGGTACATCTTGGAGCCATCGTAGTACCTCTTTGGTCTCTCAACCTGCTCCCCAGTGTAACCACCCACACTCTGGCCGTGAGAACCACAGCCTGCATTGGGATTTCTAGACTTTCCAATGACTTCATGTCCCCAGTATAGCATGGAAGCCCCCAAGCAACAGAGGTCTCAAGATACTTCTCAGACAGGAACAAAGGACATCTCATGCTAACCAATGTGGATTTATAACCAGTAAATAAGGAGGCCATCTGAAACTGTGGCCAAGCATGGTTTCCTGGAGTCAGAGTGACCAGGAGAGAGAAGGGCCCTGATGATGACTGGGATGGGATGATCTCTGTCTCCATCAAGATACTGTCTTGTGATGGCGGTGACGGCGGTGACGGCGGTGATGATTGGTACTATTAGTCAGCTCTCAATCACTGGGAGGAGACACTCCTTACAGCTCTCCCTGTACACTTACCTGCATCCATGCTCTCTTTCTTTCTTTTTTTTTTTAAAGATTTATTTATTTATTTGAGAGAGCGAGAATGAGAGAGAGAGTACATAAGAGGGGGGAGGGTCAGAGGGAGAAGCAGACTCCCTGCCGAGCAGGGAGCCCGATGCGGGACTCGATCTCGGGATTCCACGATCATGACCCGAGCCGAAGGCAGTCGCTTAACCAACTGCATGCTCTCTTTCTAGGTCCACAACTAGACTGTATTTTCCAGATTTTGCATCTAAGTGGGGCCACATGACTTTGTCAAGGCCAGTAAATGTGGGTGTGCCTCCTCTAGCAGCTCATTTTCCCCACTCGCCAGATGAATGCAGGGGACGACAAGGCCGTAGAAGTTGGTGGCCATTTAAATGTGTTTAGTGGTTACAGGGTATTTTAGCTTATCGTTTTCCTCTTGACTGAGTTTAGTAGTTAGTGGTTCTGAGGAATTGGTCCATTTTCTAAGTTGTTGAATTTATGATCATAAAATTGCTTATGGTATTCTCATGTTATATTTTTAATGGCTGCCGGATGTATAGTGATATCCCCTATTTCATTCCTAATATTTTTGATTAACTTTTTTTTTTTAAAGAGAAAATCTCCCAAGTCATAAACTTGCTTAAAATAATGCAATGAAGGGGCGCCTGGGTGGTTCTGGCGTTAAGCGTCTGCCTTCCGCTCAGGTCATGATCCCAGGGTCCTGGGATCGAGCCCCGCATCGGGCTCCCTGCTCCGCGGGAAGCCTGCTTCTCCCTCTCCCACTCCCCCTGCTTGTGTTCCCTCTCTCGCTGTCTCTCTCTGTCAAGTAAATAAATGAAATCTTTAAAAAAAAAAAATAATGCAATGGATCCTTCTTCCCTGTGATAAAACTCCAGCCCATGCCTACCGTCCAGCACACTTCCAGCCTCCCCCTGCCTTTCCTGCTGGCCTCCCTGTCCCTCAGGCTCCCTCTTCTTTGCAAACTTCTGAAAATATTTGCAGTTCAGAAGCCCCCATGTGCTCTCCTTCTCTGAGCCTCTAAAGCACTACTTCCTCCCCACTTCTTCGTTTTAGCTCCTTAAGGATTTTTTTTTGCTATGACTTCCTTTATGAAGTCAAGAGTCTGCAGAAGCAGAGAAGAACACCAGACAAGATCAGGTGGTCTTTATGTGAATAGTCTTTACCTGCTTTTCAGACTTTGTGCTGCGACATCGTACCAATGGCATCGTCCTCTTTCTTTGAAGAGGTAGATGATGACAGCATCAGCAGCAAGCATGTAATGATGAATTTTTATGTCCTAAAGTCTGTGTTTAAAATGTTTTCTATAATTTAATCATAACCACACAGGGTAGGCATTATCATCGTTCTTATTTTGCAGCTGAGGAATTGAGGCTTGGGGTTGCTAGTTTCTCTTATGGAATGTGCAGGTTTCTGACCTGTTGGCTCTTTGCATCCTCAATCCCCCCTGTTCCCTGGCTCTCTGACCTTGGCTTCCGTTTGGGTTTGCCCACTAGGAGGCTTTGACAGGAGGTAAAAGTATTCTCCTGGTGTCCTCTCTGTGAAATCCCCTGGGCTGACTTCTCTCCAGGTCACAGAGCCACAAGACTCCTCCGGAGCTTGGCACCTGCTCCCTCCCCTCTCTTCCCAAGCAGACCTGGGCTTGGCAATGACTCTTCTGTGCTTTACCGAGCCCTGCCTTGTGGTGCTCCTATACCGAACCTTTGTAAATAATCTTTGGGTAAAGAAACTCTCCTCAAATGCCCCAGTTTCCAGTGTGCCATCTAGTTCATGTTGGAACATGACAGAAGAGAGCAAATGGAAGAACTGGGAATTCAATTCTCTGACGGCGTCTCTAGACTGTGCCACTTCCCATGTACCTTCCTAGGTTCCAGCCATGAAAACAGACTTCTGGCCCCTTTCACTGCCTGTGTTGTTTGCTGAGCTATTCTATGGGTATGGAATTCCTTCTGGGTGACAATGTAAATGTCACCAAAACAAACAAACAAAAATAGTACCATCACCAAATTCATATCCTTCTTTGGTATACATTTTATTGGTACTTCAAGGGGTAATGGCTATCAAACAAGTTGTTTAATTGAAACCTAAAACAAGGGAGTCAACTTTCCAGCTAATTTCTGGGGGGACTTTATGCCGAACCTAATACACCCTCTGGATACAAAATATTCGGACAGGAAATGTATGAGACGAAAGGGGTGGTGATCATCTGAGTCTTGGTATCGTGACATTACAAGCATGTACAAGGAAGAGGACAGCATTCAAAAATTAACTGTTGTGTGGATGATTTTGGAAATAATCCTGGAGTGGCTGGTAAGAACAGCACACATTGTTCCCAGCCTGCTCTAGCATCCACAGCTTTTTAAAAGAAATTATTGCTTTCCTCGCTCAGAACCTCCTGTATTTCCCACACTCTGTCAGGTGTCCCTGCTTCCTCTCACTTAATCTAATGACAACTGTACGAGGCAGGTGTGACTGCACCTAGTTCCGGGGAAACAAATAGCTTGGAGGTGAAATGACTCATTCTGGGGCACAGAGCTGGAAGTGGGGGAGCTGCTGTCAAATCTGGGTTTTCTGAGAGTGTCCTTGTCTTTCATCTGAGGATCTTATCTAGCCAGAAACAGAAGAGGAGTTCTAGGAGAAATAAATATTTCAAGAAACCCATGATAAGACAGATGGTAATGAGGTAGTTCTGCCATGGGACAAATATCTTCCCGAAACATAAAAATGGGAAAGAGCTGACGAAAACGTAGTTCATACAAAAGCTGTCAGGAGCCGGGCACCCACCACCCGAAGCTTTAGTGGACGCCGTAACAGAGAAGGGACAGTCATGAACACGCTTATTTTCTGGCCACTTCCTCTGGATTGAGTCACACATTCGGAAACCAGGGGATGTATGTCCATGAGCAATAATGTGCGGTGCTTATCCAAAGAAGCAAGAGGTTTGCTTTGCTTTGTACCTTAAAAACAATTATGTAGGACAAATACTTTATGGAGGGACACTCAATTGTTCCTGAAAAAAAAAATTGTAGATACTTATGGGCACTGCATTTTCATAGTTTTAGTGGTTTATTGTTCTCTGTCACCAGGGAATTCTTTCTTATCCATTAGTCCTTTTCACGGGTCTTTCTGTCCTCTGCCCCTGACAGCCCATGGACATAAGTACCTATTTCATCTTCACTGTAACTGCTCTTGGTCGAGCCCTAACTGCTCAAGTCCGAGCTCATATTATCCTTTCTTTCTTCAGCATCAATATCTCCTCCTGCCCTGGCTCATTCCCAACAGCTGAAGACTGTACTGTGCTCTATCTCACCTTAAAGAAAAACAGAAGATAAAATAATAACAGCCTGAGATTCTGCATACCCTTCTCCTCTGGATGTCTTTGCTTCTTATTAGAGCAAAAGCCTCACCCACTCCTGTAGGGTTTGACTCTCCTGCCCTGTGCTCTCTCAGGCTCCTTGATTTGGTCCTCCTCCTCTTTCCAGCCCCGTGGCTCACTCCTTGGACTGTTCTATCGGTCTATCCTCGTTCCTAGGTGTTCTCACAACACCTTGTTTTAAATGCCATTATATGCTAGTGACTCCCAAATTATTCACCCCATTTCCCCTTGAATTTCAGGCATTGACATATGACTGTCTCCTTGCTGTCTCCATCTCTGTGTCTGAGGGATATTTTGATGTCTGAAAAGGGTCTCATTATTTCCCACTCTAAACCAGCTCTTCCTTCATCTTCCCTCTCAGATGAGGGCACTTCTGCTGGTGGCCAGAAGCCCAGGCCTAAGACCCTGGGGTCCTCCTTGGTTGTCCTTCTCTCATACCCAGCTCCAATCCATTAGCCCTGTCTTTCAACTATGGCTTCAAAGTATATACAAATCTGAACCTGTCTGGCTCCTACCATTATGTCTAGTCTGTCAGGACTCACTGGCATCGCTCACTGGGTCACCAGTGATAACCTCCTGTCTTACCTGCATACCTCTACCCATACTTTCCTGTGATACCTTTTACAATGGCTAAAATGTCCTTTTGAGATGTGCACATCCTTGTTACTCCCTTGCTCAAGGTCTTCAATGCCTTCTCAACACCTTTAGGATAAAATCTAAATTCACTGCAATGGTCTATAAGACTTGAAATAGCTGGGCCCTGCATGGACCTCACCAATCTACCACCCCACCCAGCTCCCTCCCTCTGTCCATGCTAACCTGCAACAGGACAGGTGTTCACTGTGCTCCTCTCATGTGCCAAGCTATGTTCTAGGCTCTGGAGACATGAGTTTAGATTCAACTGGGGGAGACAGACACAACTACACATAGAGTGGGTGGGGTGTCTACTGTGAAGAAAACAGCAGAAGACAAGGACCCAGAGAGATGGAGGAAAGTATTTAATCTCAGATGAGAAGGGGGCATCGGGGCACAGACCTTCTGGGAATGTGTGGGGAGCCCTGAGAAGACATGAGGAAGAGCCAACCTGTTGTGGGGCTCTAGTGGGCTGGGCAGTTCCTTCTTGGACAGGTAGGTGGCACAGGGCTGTCCCTTTTGGCTTGTGGAAAGCCCCATGCTTCTGGAACAAAGGGTAGGTGAGAGAAAAAGAGGTTAAGGGAATGAAACACCGACTTATAGATAGTTTGTTAGGTGATGGGACAGAAACACAAACAGACCATGACTTTATTCCTTAACCGGATGATGCTGTCTGTTCTTTTAGGAAGAGACTGGAGTATCACTATACCCATAGAACTCAGGATAAATAGAAAGAGCGGCTCCTCCAAGAATCGGGATCATCAGCTGAAAGACTGGCAGTTCTGATCATGCAATCCTCATGTACTTTTCAGGCATCTTACAGTTAGTAGCTTTTCAAAAAATGTGTTATTTAGTTCCATCCCTGACTCATGGATTTTGATTGCTTATTGTTAATCAGAGCCTCATTTCATTCAACTGAATGTCAAAAATAAAATAAACAGAATGGGTTTATTTTCTCCTCTTCAGTTTAATTCCCATGAAATTAAATAATGTCATCTGAAGCCAGTCTACTTTCAAAGGGACTTTTCCAGATGAATAATGTTTTTGGATATATTTGTTTCTTTTAAAATAATTTCTTAAACAAACAACCACTTCAAGCTTTTATGTTTTATTTATAGGTGTTTTAATTTTTTTTAAATAATGAAGTCATTAACTTTGATATACAATTATGATTTTATCCATATCTAAGGCTTTTTTTATTTGAATTTTAATGGACATTAATATTTATTTTGGGGGGTGTGGGTTAGATAGAGTAGCTAAAAAAGAAAGGTTTATAAAATGTACAAATCTGAAATATCATGCTCATGCAATCAACATTTATTTAGCAACTTCTGTGATCCAGGCACTGTTATAAAAAGCAATCCCTGCTCGCGTGGAGCTTATAGTTTTTTTCCTACAAAATAATTAATTCATTTCTTTCACAGAAAGGTAAGTAATCCATAGCTTAGATACATAGATAGACAGGTAAATGTATGTATGTGTGGATGGATGAATAGATGGATGGATAAAGGGCAAATGGATGGTTGGATGGAAAAATAAATATAGATTGGTAAGTAGGTGAGGTAGGTGGATAGGTAGACTGACAGCCTCCATATATTCTTTGCACTCTCCACTGTTTTCATTACCTGTAGTTTGATTCTTAACCTAAGGGAGAATTCTGTGTATTACACTGAGATGTACAAAGATGTATATGATTCAACTCAGTATGTAATTGAAGAAGTTACACAGGTCTACACAGCTAAGAATGCCTCATCTTCCCTGTGGGGGACTGCCATCAGGCACAGTCAGACTGGCAAAATTAGACAAGTATTGGGGTACACATGAAACAATGTGGGTCATAAAAGGGCTCCAAAAGTTGGCTTGAGTTCAAGGAAGTGGCATGTCACTGCAGTTGAGTTTGGTGAGTTGTGGCAAATAAGTGAATATGAAATCTCTCTTTTAGCTGTAAGCATTTGTAGTGGGTTGAATACTGTCCCCCTAGAAGTCACATCCTCCTGGAACCTCAGAATATGACCTTACTGGAAATAGGGTGTTTATAGGTGTACATAAGGATCTTGAGATAAGCTTATCTTGGATTGAAGATGGGCCCTAACTCCAATGACTGGTGTCCTTACAATAACAGGAAAGACCACATAGGGAGGCAGAACAGGTGATGTGTAGATGGGGACAGAGTTTCGAGTGATGTATCTGCAAGACCAGAGAGGCCACAGATCCCAGGACACCACTAGCAGCTGGAAGAGTCATGGAAGATTCTTCCCTCGTGCCTTTGCATGGAACATATCCCTGCTGATTCCTAGATTCCGACTTCTGTCCACAAGAACTGAATATAAGAAAATAAGTACCTCTTTTATCAAGCCACTGGTTTTGTGATAATTTGTTAAGGCAGCCTTGGAAAATAACTCAGCATTACAGAAAAGTAAGGCATTTTTTTTCCTCTCTCTCTGATTGAGCGTTGAGAGGTATGTTTTGAATGGACCTTGATAATTGAAAACTGGGACAAGCAGGGTCTGTATTAGTTTCCCATGAATATAGCAAAGACCTGTCTGACCTTAGGGGACAAAGAACCTCTCAACGTCTCAATTTCTTCATCTGTTTAATGGGAAGAATAATAGTACTAACCTTGTAAGGTCTGCCTCAGAGCCCGCCCTCTAACCATTGTGCTGTGTTCTGCTTCTCTCTGATGGTCTCCAATAGAATCACGTGGAGCTGGGGGTAAGTTTGCCAAGAGGTGGATGCTCTTCCCAGGAAGAGACAAGCAAAGCAGTAGATGTAAACTCAATACCACAAATACCAATCTTTCGATAAAATAAATAACCTAAAATGAATATTTAAAATATCTAGACATGTTAGTAACATAAAAATAAATAAGTAATAATTGCTATGGTTAAGTGAAGACACGCATATTCATAATTTATGAAAATATATCTATTTTAATTATTTACAGCTTTTATAAAATTGTCTCCTAGTTATAAACTATTCTGAATTCTTTGTCCAAGTATATGCCATAGATACTCAAGTTGAAAGCAGGAAGTTTCAGTAAATCCAGGATGGGCTAATGTTTTTAGTGATGATGGGGAAGTGATCAGAAAGACGGGGAGTTAGTGGTAAGCGGGTGGGTGAGGGGCCTTACCCACAAAAGCCAACCCGAAGAAGGGCAGGCAAGGCATGTGTAGGGTAGAATTGAAATTCAGACTTAAGGAAAAGAATGGAGCGCCCTGTGTTTTCCCATAGGCACTTGGTGTGCACTTGGCAGGTTTCTTTCTGTCTGATGGGCCAGTAGGTGAGCATGACTTACCATCATCTAACATCAGTGAAGCACTCTGACTTTTTGTTTTTGTTTTGCTTTGTTTTGTTTGTTTCTGCTGTTCAAAAGCTAGAGGTGCTCTTAAGTAGAACAGATTGTGTTTCCACCAATGGGGGAAACCGTGGTATTCCCAATGCCTCCATACTGACCACAGGTGAAAAGTTGTTTGGCAGTCAAATGTCCACAGCCACTTCTGTGACTCAGGAAGTTTGCTGCGAACACATGTGGTCTCGTTAAAGAAAGCTGGAGCTTTGATCTGGCTGCCTGAGGGATGCTAATAAATAATAGAAAATGTCTCTCTTCTTTTTTCTTATCATATTAAACAGACATCATGAATCTGAGCTTCTCTTTGTTTTCTTGTCCTCCTTTATATTTTGATCTTGTTAAATAATTTTGAGGATCCCCTGACCCGGACGACCACAATAAAGAGAGATGCTGGGGATTTTCACTGATGTTTCAGGCTGCTTTCCTTTTAGAAGACTGATTTCCATTAGTGGAGAAGGGCTTTGTCTCAAGTCAAATCTGCTCTTAAACAGTTCTCAATATATTTTGTCTTGGATATAGACATTGAAGCCCTTATTGACCTGATAGTATGTACAGATGGAATCAATAAATGAATGAGTGAGTGATGAGTGAATGAACAGCATCATTTTGAGCAAAGGGACTGAGAGAGAGGAAACTAACTTTGAGGCAAGGAGGGGCCAACCTCCCAAAGTTCTCATAGACCAAGTACAGAGCCATGTCGAAACGAAGCGCTGGCCCGGGTGATGGAGGAGGGTAATGGGTGTAGACCTATGAGTGCCCTGTACCAGCGACTGGGAGTGAGCTGTTTCCCCAGGAACACCTGGCTAAATGAATTCCTGAAAAACACATATTCAATTAGAAATCAAGAACAGAGAGGCATAGAACATAGTTGCTGAGTAAAAAGGCAGAAGTGCCTGCTACAGGCTCTTGTTACCTTTGTTGCATATGCATTTTTTAGAGTACAGAAGTCAAATTGTTTTTAGACATAGCTCTGTTTTCCTTCATGGTTTCCAGTTCAAGCTTGAAAGTCTTGATGCCTAAGATCCCCAAACAGTTTCTTGCTTTATTTTAGACCACATAGTCTAAAGTTTTGTACTTAAATCTTGGGTTCATTTAGATATCATAGGAGAGAGAGAGGGATCTGCGTCCATCAGGGCCCCTTAGTCAATAGACTACAGAGGTACGGTCGGGTTGAGAGAATCAGCACCTGCTGCTCAGGCCCCTAGGGAGGAGGAACACTGGCGCTGTATCCAGGCTCTGCTCCATTTCGGTGGTGGCTGGAGCTACAGAGGGGAGCAGTGGGGTGGCGGGCGGCAGGATCACACTCAGCAGGGCAATAGGGTGGAGCAGGGAGAGAGTGAAGAAGAAATACCTTGACCTTTCTCTGTCCCTAGTCCCAAATTTGTCAGTAACTCCCTGGCTGAACCTAATATCAAGCCAGAGGTCAGTTGAGGCAACCTTGAAGATGTAGTCCAAGGACTTCTGCCCCCAGGGCACAGAGCTAGGCAGAGAAAGGGTCTGCTGGGGGTGGTAGGGATGCAGAATAATCACAGTAAGTGGTTTTCAGCTACTTGTGAACTTGTCCCCAACATCACTTTTTTCTCTACCAATAAATTCTAAGGCTTGTGTTGTGTCTTCCTGTGTATTTCACTAAAATGGTCAGAGCTAGACAGAATATCTGATTAGAATTTGGAAAGTGTGAGTATTGGGGTTTTTAAGTGAGTTTCTGGAAAACCATTATGAAGGCTGAGAGAAGAGGTGATGGGAAATCCTGTTGTTTTCAGGAAGGCATACTTGGTCCATTCATTCATTCATCCATCCATCACTATGCACTGATTCCATCTGTGTTCCTGCTGGCTCGGGATGAGGGTCTCAGTGGGGCACCTATGGGGAGAGGCCACAGGGAGGCTTAGAGCCTGAGCTGGGAGTTCATGGGTTCGTTCCTGGTCCTGGTGCCTGGAAACATTCATGATGGGATGCACATGCCATGCACACACAAGCTCCTCCTGCTCTGAGATCAGACTTTATTGGCAGATGTTGCTGCCAGGCTGCATCTAAGTTCCAACGGTTTCTTCGGCGAGGGCACTTTATGAAGCAAAGGCCCACAGGGCTCCAGAGGATGCAGAGGGCCCGGCCGCACCGTGGGGCACCTGGAGGGGAGACACTGGGAGATGCTGACCAGCCTCCTCATGAGAACAAGAACCAGAGACCCTGCAGCTGAGGGCTGAGGTTAGCACAGCCACCCTTCAAGTTCTTCTAACACAACTGACTGTCCCCTCATTTTACGTAAAACCAAATCTCTAAATGTGGATTTCTAAATCCAGTTTAGAAATACACATTTGTGTGTGGCTTCTAGCAGGGGATGCAATGAATACGTTAATGCGAATGACTGAGCGTTGGCTTCTGTCCAAGCACAGACTGAAATTTAGCATAGTTTTTTTCTCCACTTTGTTTTTTAAAACCGTAAGCTACTTATTATTTATTCAAAATATTTAACTTTCAATGTAGGCATTAATTATATTAATCTAAGAAATTGTGTTTGGGTTGGAAAGGATTTTTTAGAAATATTCTGAAATCCATTCCCCCGAAAGGCAAGTTCAGAAAATAATTTCAAAAGCTAATACCTTTATTCTGTCTGGGGTCCTTATTCAGCTAACTTTCAGTTAGTGGGTTAGAATTATTTTTAAAAATAGGTAATTCATGCACTAAATAAATCCATCCTTCTTTCTTGAGGATTCTAAGAAATGAGGCAGTACCATATTTTTCTGTGATTAAGGATAGTTTGTCCTGGATCCAGAATGTTTACTTGGAGTGGACGATTTCCCAGAGGAAATTTTGCAATGAAACTTTCTTCCTGGAGGACAGGTGATGGAGGGAGCACGCGGCTAATACTCCTCACAGGAGCCTCTCAGGTGACAATACCAAACGCAGAAACCAGCAAAGCCAACCGCGGACACAGGGCTGGACGAAGAGTCAGTGAAGGCTTTCTCTTCCTGCATACAAAAAATGTGTTAGGAGAGACTTTGACACATGGAATAAATACACCAAGCCACTTAGCCCATTTCCAGAAAACAAATGGATTTTTTATAAATAGAAAAAATATCATGGGGGCAAATGGGACTTTGAGATTCAGTCCAGAGAAGACCAAACTATCACTTAATGTAAAATGCACAGACGCTTACAGGAACCCATAAATATTTGATCAACAAAAGAAATCATGACTCTCTAATGTATGACAATCATGATTATGATGCAAAAGGCCCAATTTGATCTGACAATCTCATTAAAATCTTGCTAGTTAAGGGTAAGAAAGGAGAAAAACCAAAGCATCATCATCAGGAATCTCAACTGCCCTGAGGGAAAAGCAGGGAGAGCTGGTCAAATGTTTTGAAAAGCAAGAGCAATCTCATCTCTTCTTTTCATGGAAAACCTCCTGAAAAGGACGTGCTCCTAGAACCAGGCTGGGCCCTGGGCGCTGGGTGCAGGAGGAAGCTGGGGCCAACAAACCCAGGGGGATCTGCCTCGAGGAGCGGCCGCCGCAGCAGAGCCCAGCCGCCCTCCCCGCTCCTGCCCTGCCTGGAGCCCGCACACTGTGCAGGTGCAGGTGCAGCTGCCTGAGTCACAGCCAACTCGGAGCAGAGCGTCCCTGTGGTCCCCGAGCAGGAGGACGGGGGAGGGCTGACAGACAGGATTGGTTCAGGTCAGGGAGGAGCTCCCGTGACACGAGACACACTCAATGCTTTTGTCAGAATCAATTTCTATAGTGAGGAAAAACTCCCACAGACCACCCGTGCTTGGGGAGGTTGTTAGCTCTGCATTTTCTGGATGGACTGATCCAGGTCGTCACCAGATTGGTCCAGGTGTTCACACCTAAATCTTGGCTCCAGGCACATGGCAGAGATTTCTCACCCATTTTGGGAGAACCAGCCTGCCTGCACAGCTGAACAAGGAGGGGAGGAGCGGCACGCCAATCCCAGGCTGGGCACACCTGGCCAAAAGCAGGTGCGCAGTAAATACAGCGTGTCGGTGTTCATGATGGTGTGCTATATGCGGTCCATGTAGTATATTCTAGAGCTCGGAGTCCCAGCCAAAGCTGTGCGTGCATATCCTATCAGAACGCTTATCTTCTCGTTTAAATATCCAGGAAATGGAGTTTCACAGGATTTGCAGAAAGGGTGTTTATAGGTAGTGCATGTTTACAAGTCTCTTCTAAGAAAACAAATAGAAAAAGAAACATTCCAATGAGATCTAATCACTTATTAACTATTATCTTTGGGCACTTGCTAATTTGATATATATTCATTCATTATTTCCTACTCTCTTTTTTTCAAGGATGCTATGGACTATGTCCCTCAAACCTTCCTATGTTGAAGCCCTGTAGAGATGGTGCCGTTTGGAGGTAATTAAGGGTTAACGAGGTCATAAGGACAGGGCCCTAATCCAGGGAGATTGGTGGCCTTATAAAAAGAGGAAGAGGGGCACCTGAGTGGCTCAGTGGTTAAGCAGCTGACTCCCGATTTCAGCTCAGGTCATGATCTTGGGGTGCGGAGATCGAGCCCCATGTCAGGCTCTGTGCTCAGTGAGGAGTCTGTTTGAGGATTCTCTCTCTCCCTCTGCCTCTGCCCCTCCTGTAGCTCGCTCTCTCTTAAACAAAAAAAATAAATCTTAAAAAAAAAAAAAAAAGAGGAAGAGAGATCTGTGTCCCTTTCAGTGCTGGCACCAAGAAGCAGCCGGCTGAGCCGAGAGAAGGTCCTCACCACACACCCCCCACCCCATGCTGGTACCTGACCTCAGACATCCAGCAGCCAGAACGGTGATAAAACAACATTTCTGTTGTTTCGGCCGCACAGTCTATGGTGTTTTCTTAGAGTAGCCTGGGCAGAGCAATACAAAGCCTGAGCATTGTTTGTCCTGGGCAGGCTGCTCCGTGTGACTCTGGAGACTCCAGGACACGGGGAGCCTGGCCTGCTGTCGGGCACGTCCAGGGCACTGAGCTCCCACGAGTGCTGCCTGAGGGATCTCCAGCCGCCTGCAGCTTTCTTCACATGGCCCCCCAGGTTCTTTGGGTTCCTCCCCACTCAGCTCACCCTCCTCAAATCCCGTTTTCTTAGCCCGTGTCAGAAAGTCTGTTCCCATCCCTTCTACTATTTGCATTTCATCTGGACAGTTCTTTTCTATGCCATATAATTTCTGTTTCCAAGTGTGCCTCATGAAGGCCCTGCCCGAGGAACACTGTGGGGCACAGCGTCAGCGCTGTGCAAATATAGACCCCAGGTGGGTTGAAAAGCCTTGTCCTTCAAAATGCTTTGAACCCAATGCTCATCAGTTTGCCCCACGAGAGTGGTAAAACCAAAAATGGAATCAAGGGTTATCACTTGATCTCTGTAACAGATCGGATTGGACTGGAGTGCACTGAATTGAATGAGATGAAAAGACAAACAGTGCCCCAAAGGTTTGAAGCTCTGTGAAAGAAATGGACGCAAAACTCCAAACAAGATAATGAATTCTTGTGGCCTTCTTTTTTTAAAATTTTATTTTATTATGTTAATCACCATAGAGTACATCATTAGTTTTTGATGCAGTGATCCACGATTCATTGTTTTCGTATAACACCCAGTGCTCCATGCAGTACGTGCCCTCCTTAATACCCATCACCAGGCTAACCCATCCCCCCAAACCCTTCCCTCTAAAACCCTCAGTTTATTTCTCAGAGTCCATAGTCTCTCATGGTTCCTCTCTCCCTCCGATTCCACCCCTTCATTTTTCACTTCTTTCTCCTAATGTCCTCTATGCTATTCCTTATGTTCCACAAATAAGTGAAACCATAAGATAATTGACTTTCTCTGCTTGACTTATTTCATTTAGCATAATCTTCTCCAGTCCCATCTATGTTGACGTAAAAGTTGGGTATTCATACTTTCTGATGGCTGAGTAATATTCCATTGTGTATATGGACCACATCTTCTTTATCCATTCATCTGTTGAAGGGCATCTCTGCTCTTTCCACAGTTTGGCTATTGTGGACATTGCTGCTATGAACATTGGGGTGCATATGGCCCTTCTTTTCACTACATCTATGTCTTTGGGGTAAATACCCAAGAGTACAATTGCTGGGTCATAAGGTAGCTCTATTTTTAATTTTTTAAGGCATCTCCACACTGTTTTCCAAAGTGGCTGTACCAACTTGCATTCCCACCAACAGTGTAAGAGGGTTCCCCTTTCTCCACAAGCTCTCCAACATTTGATGTTTCTTGCCTTGTCAACTTTTGCCATTCTAACTGGTGAAAGGTGGTGTCTCAATGTGGTTTTGATTTGAATTTCCCTGATGGCTAATGATGGTGAACATTTTTTCATGTGTCTGTTAGCCATTTGTATGTCTTCTTCAGAGAAGTGTCTGGTCATGTCTTCTGCCCACTTTTTGACTTGATTATTTGTTTTTTGGGTGTTGTGTTTGAGAAGTCCTTTATAGAGCTTGGATACCAGCCCTCTTTGTCCTTGTGGTCTTCTTGTGGGAAGTTTTGCTTTCGTGGATTTGTGTTAAAAAACAACCCCCAGGTGAGCGGATGGAGAAGTGAATGGTTGGGGGAGGCTACCATCTCCCTGGTCCCCGGGGCAAGGCAGCACTGCCTGTCCCCACCTGCTCTTCAGATGAAGCGACATCAGCCCAGCAACGTCAGAGTCTGGACAGCTCCCCGGCCAAGGTCCGCGAGAGGCGCTTCCTCAGAATCCCACTGCCCGGTCCCTGCAGGTTGCCCTGCGTGGATTCTCTTTCTAGAAGGAGTTGAACATTGGCTGTAGAGTATCTGATATTAAAAATACAATGAAACATAAAAATCTCCTCCTTTCAAATTGTCTGAGGGCTAAAGAAGAGTAAACTGGAACAGGGCATTTCTACACGTGGAGCGTGCCGACATCACGGGACCCTCATAACCAACCAGTGAGGCGGGCGTTATTATCACTCAGATTTCAAAGCTAAGGAAACTGGAGCCCAGAGAAGGGGCAGGATGTGAACAAGACCACATCGTGAGTAACAGGCAGAGCTGGGGTTTGGGGCCACTTGGCTCCAGAGCACCAGCTCCTTGACGCATCAGCGCAGCAAAGACTCCTGTTTGTGTCGATGCTGGGCAAGGTGAAGATCCTCAGGGAATGCTGATGGAATGTTCCAAATAATCTTTCCTCTCAAGGCTCTCTGATGTCCCTACTCATTCCTTCTGTGGTAATTTCTGGGGAAAGACTCACTGAAGTGTTTCCACAGTTCTTTGTGCTTGTTTTTTTTTTTTTTTCCTTCTCCTCTTGGTCATGTGGACAATGACGTGCCTCCACGAAGACGTTTCTCGGCGGCCTGGAAGGCTGGCTTGATCTCCTTGCACTTTTCTACACACCCCTCCTCTGCTCACCACACCAAGGAACAGGGGCACCTTTCTGATGACCGATGACTGTTCTCATGCTTGCTTGTCCTGAGGTCGAGCCAGGGCAGCAGGGGTCCAGTTGGAGACCATGCTGCCACAGTGTGGACTCTGCTGTGTGTGTGGCCACTGGCCTGGCCAACAGGGAGTCACCAGGGCTGCCCAAAGGACTGTGGTGTCACCTGAGAGAGTAAATGCCTTGAGGGATGAGGGGTGTGGCTGCCTGAGCGCTCCAGGAGGAAGGCCTCAGTCCCTTGAGGGTTCAGGAGCTCTGACTCCACCGTGCTTTGTCCCTCCAAAAAGCCCTGAGTCTCCTTCCCCATGGACTGGGTCTAAAGACAGGGTGGGGGTTGCTTCATGAATAAGAGCTCCTTTTTTTTTTTTTATTTTTAAGTAAGTTCCATGCCCAGCATGGAGCCCAACATGGGGCTTGAACTCACAACCCTGAGATTAAGACCTGAGCTGAGATCAAGAGCTGGACACTTAACAACAGAGCTACCAGGCGCTCCTAGGAGCTCTTTTATTAAAACAAGCAGCAGGGCTCGGGTTATGGTAAGGCCAGGGAGGTGACCAGACACCCAGTGCCAGAGACAGCTTCCTTCTCAGGGCCCATCTGTGCTCATACGGCCCTGACAGTGGGGGGTCTCTTTTGCCTCCTGCCAATACTAGCTGTTATGGATTGAATGGTGTTCCTCCAAAAAAAGTATGTTGAAGGTCCCAATCCTCAGTACCTCAGCTTAGTGTGACTTTATTTGTAGCAGGGGCTACATGGTTCCCAGAGCCCAGAGCAGACAGACGGAAGTGACTTGCCAAATGTGCAGATTCCATATGTCCTGTTTCCTCTTTCTGAAGTTGGATACAGGGGATTTTGAGTTCATCGGGGAGGTGACTGCCTGCATTGGATTGAGTTTGTCCCGTGCTGGA
The DNA here is from genome assembly GCF_002201575.2 of Neomonachus schauinslandi. NCBI lineage: Eukaryota > Metazoa > Chordata > Mammalia > Carnivora > Phocidae > Neomonachus > Neomonachus schauinslandi. Next base: position 146,258,374 of record NC_058409.1, read on the forward strand.
CACCAATACACACTAAGGGAGGGTTGTGCCACGTGAGGTCTTGAGACCCGTAGCAACGGGGACGTTGACCAAAGTCACAGACGTGAGCTCCAGCCCACGAGCCTCCCGTAACTCAGGGAACATCTCACTGCCTCGCTGGGCATGGTTTACCCAGCTGCACGGCCAGGCCCCTTCCCGTGTAGGATCTCCTGGTTTTGTGACACGCTTGTTGCCCTCTGAGACTGCGCTCTGGACACTACCAAGAGACACATCTTTGTGTCCTCAGGTGGCAGTTAATTGTGACTGGAAGACCGAATCCTGACCGGGCAAGGGTATGCTCCTACCAGGGCATGCAGTGGCGGGGACCCTGCTGCGCAGAACTGTGTGCCAGCACCTCGGCTGTCCCCCTGACACCTGCAGCCCAGGTGTGGGATCGCCGGAGCCTGTGGGCAGGTGCCGGGTGGAGTCGGGGCAGGCATCGAACAGGGGTGGGCGGGCTGCCGGGCTCGCTCAAGCCCCTCTGCAATCCCAGTTTCCGGCATCGTGCCATGCGCTCAGCCTGCCGTGGAAATAGCCCCCTGAGGCAGGCATCACTTGGTAGCTTACAGCGAATTCCACCTGCTGGGAAGCCAGGTTGTGCTGTACCGAATGACATGTCAGCATGTCCCGGAATGTGATAAATAGTTTATGTGGCACCACAAATATGAAGGAATACCACTTGGATGAAACAAATCAGCTCAACCACTCCTTAAGCATGGGTTACTAAATTAACACCTCGCACTGGATTTTTATCTAAACCCTTAACCCTTGGTTAAGGTCTCTATTTCTCTCTATCAACCAACCGAAAACCTCAAAGATCTTCCCACTGTACGCTGTGTTGGAAATGTGATAAATGATCCTCCTACTTGATTTTGCACAGATACCAGTGAGTCATCATTTCAATTCATCTTCTGTCTCCTTGGTGCCAGAGCTGACTTGTTCGCTGCCCCCGTGTTCTTTCCCCCCATGCTAGCGGGGACGGCTTACTGCAGCAGACAGCTGGGCTGTGCTCAAGCGCTTTGACAGTGAGGAATGGGCAGGACGCCCGCTGGCTGCCCGGCAAGTGGCCCTCCAGCCAGGCTCACCGGTCCTCCGAGCCGCGCTCCTACCACCGATAACCGAGTTCTCAGTGGTAGCCAATGTGAGCATGGAAAGCCTGCGTTGAAGGTTTTCCCATGTCTTCTCTTTCCCACCCAGCCCGCCTGATCCTGATCTGGACTTGAGAAGATTGGCCCCCTGCCAGCGCTTAGAGGAAGTGAAACGGGGAAAAGCAACCACAGTGATGGCGGCACCCAGGAGCTCAGGTGGAGGTTGGCCCAGAGGGGCCCGGGTGTGCGGGCCGGGCCAGGGAGGCTGCAGGCCCACAGAGAGCACAGAGGAAGCCTCTTGGCCCATGGCTCGGCCTCTCTACTGGGAGACATGTTCGGAAGCCTCTGGCGGCTAGGGTGTGGAGGCCAGCAGGTGAGTCAAGAGCCAGGCAGAGCTCCGGGGCCTGGGTGAAGGTCCTTTTTCTCAAGGGCACTATCATCCTGTCCCTTCCCAGCCATGAGCCAATTCTCATCAGTGTTAGAGGTCTGGGTGCCTTTGAATCAAGCAGCCCCTTTCTGGGCAGCCAACCAAACTAGCTGGTTGTCCTTCTTCCCGCCTGCAGGCCTGTGCGGGCCTGCGCTCACCTCATGTCTCCCAGTGCTTGATCATGGCTCTCGCAGGCACTGTGCCAAGCACCCTGGGGGACCCGAACCTGCACCCCCCCCAGCAGCACAGCACCCCAGGGCCCTATCCACAGGAACAGACTGATGAGATCCCCTCTCTGAGAGGGTATTTGTATAGTCCTGGGTCGGGGGCAGGCTGCAGAGACACAGTGAAGGTAAAAAGCCCTAATGGGAGAGATAGTCTCCTTCGCTCAGTCTCGAGACCCCCCTCTTGGGCCACCTCAGAATGAGCCCTAGGCCTGGAGAACTTGTCATCATGAGATGGAGCCCTCACAGCTGGGCCGGGCTTGTCACCGTGGCCGGGGGGAGTGTTTCCCGCGTTCGACTGTGTCTGCTGCCTCGCTCTGCCTACGTTTGTGGGCCAGATGGGACCTGGCCAGCCTCACTGCCCTCTCTGTCCCCTGTCAGTGGGGATGCGGGCCCTGCTGCGACACAGGCAAGGTGAGGCAGGCCAGATGTCTGCACTGCCTGCAGGAGGGACCTACCAGCTCCGGTGACCAGTGCCACCCCGAAGCAGATCTTGCTGGCTCACCTGTGTGAGCGCCACGGAGCCGCACCTGGCGCTTCGCTGTGTTTCCGTTGTGACCCCATGGGATGATGCAGCGGGCAGAAGGGCTCCCATGTCTGCTCCTGCCACAGGCAGCAGATGCCACCTGCCGGGCAGCCCCCAGAAGCATCCTGTACAGTGCACAGCGCCTGGCCCTCCTTGGGGCCCTGGGAGTTGGCTTCCAAATCACAGGGAGTATGTGGGGCCATGGGGCTCCCACCATGCAGAATAGCTCCCCTGCTTGGAAGCGCTTTCTGCAGTGCCTGCCACCCCCCCCCCCCCCCACTGTGGCTGGCTGGTCAGTGCCCTCACCCTCCCCTCTGGCTTTAAATCCTGACAACCCCCCCACACCCCTAC
>NC_058409.1:146261107-146281424 GCF_002201575.2 Neomonachus schauinslandi
GCCCCCCCCCCCCCCCCCCCCACTGTGGCCTGGCTGGTCAGTGCCCTCACCCCCCCCTCTGGCTTTAAATCCTGACAACCCCCCCACACCCCTACAAGCATGAGGCAGGCCTTGGGGACAAAACCCTCACACCTGGGCAGGGTATAGAGTATCTGATGGCCCCTTTTTGTGCAGCCACGGGACGGTAGCCTTGGAGCCCCTGAATGCTTTCTTCTCCCCCGTGAGGAAATGGCTTTCTTCTGCTTTTCTGGGACTATCGCTGATTCATGCTTGTCGTGAAAGACAGTAAGCAACATTGCTTACGAAGGCAGAATCACCAGCACCCCAAGAAAACCATGGTTATCAGCAAGGGCACCATCCTGGCACATCCGTCCGTCCGTGCTTTTCTTCCTTCTACACTGGCCTTAGAACTGCGGAACCAGAGGGCTTGGTTCCAGGGCTCCAGTGTGGAAAGAAGAGTGTGAGGAGGCCGGTCCCTGGTCAGGTCACCCACCCTCCATCAGTCCTTCCTGCATCCCTCTGGCCCCTCGCCCCCGACCCCTAAGACCCTGCATGGCTCCTCGGTGCGTGAGGACACAGAACGAGGACCCAGTGTCCCTTCACAAAGGTGGGTGCTGAGCTGGGTGCAGGCAAACCATCGTTTGAGTGGGCTTCTGTGAATGGCCAGCTGGCAAAGCCCCAGCATGGGAGCAGCTCCCCGTGGGGGTCCCCGGCCCCCCTGCTGCCCTCCCCAGTGCTCCCCAGGGAGCGATGCTGGTGGAGTTCTGTGCTGCCTGTGTGCTCGTGTTAGGTCAGGGGGAGCCTGGGCATCCTTCTCCACAGAACCTCTGCTAATGGGAAGCAATAGTCTCGGCCCCGCCAGCCGAGGCATCCCCCCGCATTAGCCGCAAGAAGTGTTAGTCTCCGTGTCCCAGCTCCTTGAGCTGCTGAACCACGACTGTCCTCAGGGTGCCAGTCACAGCCAAACCCCCCGGGGTTCAGACATGGGAGCGTGTCCACGCAGCCGTGGGACGCACCCCGCCTAGCTTCAGACCTGTCATGGTATCGTTTTGCTTCAGGTCAATGGTGTCTATGAAAATCTAATAAGACCAGCTCCTGGTAGAGACCAGTATCCATAATGATCAAGTGCGGTGTTACAGCTACTCTGGGAGACAGACGCTGAGGGGGAGCTGTCTGCAGAGCTTTCTGCCCCTGGGAGCGAGGCTCTCGGAAGTGAGGGCTCAGGCCTGGCCCTGGGGGTGGGGGAAGCAGCTGGTGCTGACTCTCAGGGTGGGTTCCCCTGAGCCCTGGGTGGTCCCTTTGAGTTGTCACAGAGGGAGGCAGGGAGGTGGGTGCCTGAGCCTCTTCCTCCTTGCCCACGGTGCATTGTCACCACCGGCCATCCCTGGGGATGCTAGCCTTGGGCAGAACTGCTGTTCTCTGTAGCGAAGGGCAACACGCAGTGTGTTAAATTGCCAGCTACCTGGGGGCTTGAACAACAGACATTTACTGGCTCACAGAGTGTGGAGGCTAGAAGCCCAAAGTCAAGTTGTCATCAGGCTGGTTCCTTCTGCGTCTGGGAGAATCTGTTCCAGGTTTTGCTCCTTGGCTTGTAGATATCCTATGTCTCCTCACATCGTATTTCCTCCCTGCTTGTCTGTCTCCAAGTCCAAATTTCTCCTTTTCATAAGGACACAGGCATATTGGATTAGGGCTATGCTACTGTGATTTATAATAAGAAATATTCATTTGCTCTTTGTCTCTGGTTCTGGCACAGCACTTCTAAATCCCTTGGAATTTCCTAAGTGCTGAGAGCATTAAAAGTGTTTTTGTTGTTGTTGTTGTTGTTGCTCTATTAACGATGTGGCTTTTGGAAAGCACCTAAAGATGGAGCTGGTTGCCAGGAGAAAAGCAGGTGCTTAAAGTGTTAGTCCTATGCCCTGACCGCTGGGGAGAGGAGGAGGGCTGGAGGTTGAATTGATCAATCACCATTGGCCAATGATTTAATCAGTCATGTCTGTATAATGAATCCTCCATAAAAACCCAGAAGGATGGAGTTCAAAGAGCTTCTGGGTGGGTGAACATGTGGGAGAGTAATGGCCTAGAGGGATCGTGGAGGCCCCATACCCTTTCCCCAGACCTTGCTGTGGAGAGCAAGATGGCGTCACTCATGTCAAGCAGGGGTCCGCGTCACGCAATGAGGCAAGCCGTGAGGGCACTACCGCAATCAGATCTCGCCAGACCAGCACCAGCTGGCCACACCCCGGGACTGACAGCAAGCAGAAGCAGAGAAGGTCCGCAGGGACCCACGACTGATTAAGTCTCTTTGAAAGGGGAGGCTTTTTGCAGCAAACTGTCAGACCCCTCAGACACTGACCCCTCTATGCTGTGTCTGACCACTTCAAGGAGCCAGCTGCCGCTGAAGGTGCTGCCCAGCTGACCCCCGCACGGAACTGCGATCCTTTCCTGCTTGAATATAGTAAGTGCTGAGAGCTGACCGCACTGGACTGAAGCCTCATCTTAGTCGCGAGCCCACAGGCTGACTTTGCTTTTGGTTCCTTATCTTTCCCCCCGCTGTTCTCTCATTTGTTGTGTGGCCTGTCTTGTGTTCTGTTTCGTGGGCCACGGGAGAAGCCAAGTTACCACGTGGAGAGATGTCATTGGGTTCAAAATCCTGCTTTACGATTATGTTAACTTGGCTGTGTGACCGGGGAGGACACAGCGGTGTGTGCCTTCGCAGGTTGCTCGTGATACCTGCCCGACGCCTCTCTTCCATCTGGCCCTTCCTTAGTTCTGTCCCTTGTAATAAACCAGTAATCTCGTAAGTAACTGGTTTCCCGAGTTCTGCGAGCCGCTCTAGCGCATTCCCAGCCCCAAGGACGAAGTTGTAGGACTGGCAGCCCACAGCTGGTCAGTCAGAGGCACAGGCGGCCCCCAGGCTTGCATTGGTGTCTGTGGTGGGCGGGGAGGGGGCCGTCTGTAGGACCGAGCCCCGCAGCCCTGGCTCTGATGGAAGCTCCACGTACATAGCGTCGGAATTGAGTTGAATTGTACGACACCCAGGTGTGTCCCAGATTTGCTTGGGTGTATGGGGATAAAAACCACACGTTGGGATTGAAGTCCGATTGTGGGGCCCACCCTCATGAACCAAATTGTATGATCTAATTCCATCTGCAATAACCCTATTTCCAAATAAGGTCATATTCTGAGGTCCTGAGAGGCTAGAACTTCAACACGTGAATTTGCAGAGAACACACTGTAACCCAGAGCACCCAGGAAGGTCACAGCTGTGACTCACCAGGAGGCGGATCCCTAGCAACTGGGCGGTGGGGTGTACTGGCCTCAAGGAGGGCATCAAAATATCCATCTTTCTAGCTTTGCTGGAAGCTTAGAGAACTCCTGACTAGTCTAAATTCAGTTTTCATTACATGGCTGGACGCTGGAAGCTTTGTCAAATTAAATAAATTGTGTTTGGCCGCACTGTGTTATTGACATTTATCCTCTGTCCAGAACAGATATACCATAAAGCTGCACATTAATTTAGTCAATTCTATATTTATTTGGAGTCCTGCATCTTTTTGTCTCCCTCCCCCATTTGGACTTTTATTTATTTATTTATTTATTTTAGATTTTATTTATTTATTTGAGAGAGAGAGAGAGATTGTGAGAGAGACAGCACAAGGAGGGGGAGAGGGAGAAGCAGGCTCTCCCACCGAGCAGGGAGCCCGACATGGGACTCGATCCCAGGACCCTGGGATCATGACCTGAGCAGATGCTTAACTGACTGAGCCACCGAGGGCCCCCCCCCCCATTTGGACTTTGAGCATAACTTTTTGTTCTTGCATCTTATAATATAAAATTTCAAGTCATTTATTTTATAGTTTTCTTAAACACACAAGAAAACAATTTTTTACCTGATCTCTAAAAATGATTTTTACCTTAAACATGGATTTTTTACTTCGATGAAATCTCAGCTGACTGTTACCATGCAGATCATTGTCATGTAAACTTTTCTGAGGAAGCACACTTAACACAGAGCTATTCTAGGACTTTGTTAACCGGAACACTGTGTGAGGATGAAGACAGAGTCCCTGCTAGTAAACATCCCCCAAGCCCATGTAGTAATGAGTCATAATCCCATGAAGTGACAGGACCACTGGACAAAGAGCTGAAGGCATGGGTTCAAGTCCTGCCTTGTCGCCTGCTGAGGACCTAGAGCATGTTCTGCCCTCCTTTGCTCTCTGTTTGCATGTGGATGGCCATCGTGGACTGGGCTTCTGCACTTACTGGAGGGACATTCACACGTGCTGACCCAGTAGCACATGGGAAAAGCCCGTCCCCACGGCTGGTGCTGTTCACTCCACTGTGCTCCTCAACATGTCCTAGCTACACCGGTGACGCTCACCGTGACAGAGGTCTCTCTTTACTCCAGCTCACCAGGACTCGACTCCACAACAGCTGTGCTGCGCACAGGGAGGCTCATGTCGCATCCCGAGGGGGCGTTAGCAGGTCTCAACGCTCCCCAAGTCACTGATGCTCCTTTGCCAGGGATCTGATGTCTCTCTCCTGGCCAGAGTTTGCCTATTCAGAACATTCCATTGACTTAGCAGATATCTGGGTCAAACAAATGAGTTTCTGGGGATCCCCAAGCCCAGAAGGCTATCATAAATGACAGGTGTTGCTGGTGTCAGGCTGGTGACAGGGCCTCTGAACATCATTCAAAGATATCAAAGCTATAGTGTGTGGCCGTCATTGTGGGCTTAGGAGAGGTAGTTTCTGTCGAGGTAGCAAGAGGGGACCTCAGGGAGAGCACGCCCTGAGGGGAGTATGGGTGAGGGGATCAGCGTGGAAGCTGCCGGTGCCCACACATGAAAGAAGAGCTCGTGGAAGGGGGTAGGGCCTTCACGACTTTTCCCAGGACTCTCTTTTCTGGAATGAAAGCAAGAAACATGGTCAGTATACTGTTTTTCCCCAAAGCATGAAATTATTCATGTAGTTAGCATCTTCGTGCAGTTTACTGAGAGGATAGTAACATGTACTTCTCTACATTTAAACAAGAAAGAAGGAGACATTGACCCAGTCGACTGTAACTGGGGCCACCTTCAATCTCACACCTCACCATGCTCCCCACCAACAGCAGCACGTGTCCTCTACAGCGGAAGTCTCCCTGTGACACTGGACACCTGGCCCCGGGCCTGGTCTGTAAAGAGGAGCTCGGGGCGCGTTGATTACTGTTATTATTATTGTCAAGGTTGTGACTTTATGAAATAGTGTTTTCCCAGTGAGCAGAGCCTGTAGTCTCATGCACAATTCCAGTTCCTTACTCTCTTCTAAAGGGTTGAATGCCAGTGGAATTATACTCGGGCCTGAACTTGGCAGAATATTCAAGGACTGTGTCTGTTTGCTGATTGCTCACTGGTTAAAGCCTCAGTGAGTCTGGGGCAGGGTGAGCCCTGCATGTAGGGTGGTTCTCCTGTAGACCGGGAAGGCTCACTGTTCCCACCAGCTCTGATGCCCTGACCCTTGTGTGGCAGCTTCGGGAGGACCTGACACCACCTACAAGTGTGTACCAGTCCATGCGAACCTGGCCGTTTGGAAGGAGCCATCCACTGCCAGTAATACAATCTCGCTTTGGACCCTCACTGTCATCAAAGCATTATTCACCTGCAGGCCATTCGATCCGATGAAGGCACTGTGTGGAGACCAGTGGCCAGGGCCCCAGGCGAGGGAGAAGGAGCCTGAGACCAGCCGAGCACCTGGCTTGTTGGGGTGTCCCAGCTTCTGTGCGGGGGACAGCCGAGGATGTCAGTAGGACTAACTTGTGCTAGTTTTTCTTCTCCATCTTTGTATTTTAAGTGACCAGTATAGTTATCTCAGGAGTGAACCTGTGAAATTGAAGGAAACCAACGTTTCTTTTTAAAATTTAACGTGAGATTGTAATCACAGGTCAAAGAAAAAAATGTAAAGGCATTCAGTTGTTGCCAGTTTTCTCCACCCCTGAGCCTGACTTGTCTTCACCGATCAAACCACCCCTGGTCTTCTACCCCTGCCTTGGACATGTACCCGGAATGGCTTAGTCCCCAGAGGCGCCCGGGGCCTGTGACATCCGGGTGGTACGGACTGTCACGGAATGCCACGGAATGCCACAAGACTTCCGCTGTGAAGGCGCAGGTCCCACCGCGTCTCTCTGTGGGCTGCTGCCTCTCTTGGGGCAGCGGGCCACAAGCTGTCAGGAGGCAGTGGCAACAGGGCTCCTTGTGCTGGAATGGCATGGTGTTTCTCTCCTCCCCGTGCACTCCTAGACGTTCTCTGCATGATCACCTCATGGGGCCCCACAGAGACCTCTTGTTGCCCCCCGGATCTTCAGAACTGTTCCAGGTTGGGCGGCTGATTCAGGGACAATTCAGAAAATGTTTTTGAAAACCTGCTCTGGGCTGGGAGTCGTGCAAGGTGAAGCTGTAGGATGAGGAAGCCCACCCTTGCTCTCATGGAGCTCAGAGCCCAAGGGCAGGATGGTGTGCACCCCCATGTGGCTAGGGAGCAGGTGGATGTGACCCCAGATTGCCCCACCCTGGGTTGCTAAACAAGACTGGCTTGAAAGCTGGCAGGCACCATTAATACACTTAGAAGGTAACATATGTCTCATGAAACACACGGGGCCCATGGGAGAAGGGAAACATGAGTAAGAGATGGGATGGGATGGAGGGGAGCCTTCGCTAACTACGATGATGTTAGTGGGTCTGCCTTGGCAGCTAACAGGAACCTAAACACACATGGTCTGCTTGACAAGCTATCCCTTCGGGAGTGGTATGAGGATTTACAGCAATAATACTCAAAACAGAATGTATTCAAAGCAACTGGGAGTAAAGGACTCTGGTTGTATTTTAGGGGAAAAGGTGTGAGGCTTACAGATACTGACATGGTGTAGGACTCATGGGTGCATGAGTAGAACAGCTGTGCCAGGTAACCATGGCGGTCCTTGGGAGATTTGATTTCTTCCACAGAGAAAGAGCTCAAAGATCCAGGTGTGAACACGAACTGTATACAGAATTTCCTTTTTAGATGCAAGGTGGTTTCGAAGGGAGCTTTGTGACCCAGAGGAACCAGCTCATGTTGAAGGTGAAGAAACGGCTCCTGATATCTGCTCCCTTTGGATCAACATAAATGGTGGATATGAAGATGCTAGAGATCCTGATCACTTTGATGGCGGTATGGCTGCAATTTTGATAGTGTTGGCACAAAGGGCATTGGGACAGGCCGGGGCACTCAGGAGAAGAAGTAACAGTCATTATAGGGTAAAACGGTCACAGTCTTCTCCAGCTGGCCACTGTTGGCCAACTCCTCAGTGAGATATTACAGAAGGCGTTCAGTCTTCGCAAGACTGATTGACGAGAATGAAAGAACGATCACTCTCAATTACTCTGTGACTGTAGTTCCCCTACGATTGAGCTAGAAGATTGAAAGAAAGATGGTAGGAAGAGGGGTTTTCTGGAGCACAAAAGAACGTAGTAGAGAGAGAGCTAGTGCTTTAAAACTCATGATGGCGGATGGATGCCAGATGCTGGTAGCTCACCATGGGGCCTGCAGTGACTTGGATTTATGTGGCCAGATTTACAAATGGAAGCAGCCTCGTCATGCCAAGGGCATTTATCCAATTGAACACACTGCTCAGCAACTGGAGAAAGCCCCACCTTTCCCTTGGAGAAGCTCGCAAACATCTCCCAGTCACGTGCTTACCTGCCAACATATTTGTTCCTCACCTTCTCACTAGTGGGTTGGGCTCCTGGTACAGAGAAATGTGGCTGTTCCTTACTTTTTGTTCTGTGGAGCTAATTTCAGGTTGTGTCAACAGGAAACCTGCTTTCAGTATGATATTACCAGAAAGAACACTAAATCTGCAGGGTGTGTGTGTGGCCCCAGCTTCTGCTCTTTTCTTGACAAAACAAAGTTGCCTGACCTCACTAAGGCTCAGTTTTCTTCCAGGTAAAGTGAGAGTTATTGTAATCACACTTATGTTTAGGGTCATTAGCAGGATCCAAGAAAACATTTTTGAGAAGGTGTTTTGTAAACTCTTCAGAATTTGACAAATGTACTATTTTACTTTCTCAGTCAGAGCTTGATGGTCGCGCCTGTGGTAGGACTGCATCTCCAAACCACCTGCTGCTTCTCTGGGCTCCATTCCTATATTATAGCATCCCTCCCCATCAACATGAGCTAGAGTCATGTCAGATGGTTACATCTCAGAAGAGACCCATGCTGGTCATGGTTACCAGGGACACATTGGCACAGGCAGGGGTGTCCTGCTCTGGAGATCTCCAGGACATTAGCTCCATCAAGGTCTTACCTCTGAGGAGAGCAGTGGGCCCCGGAGACCTGGAAAGGGAGCCCAGCCTCAATGCACAACCATGAGTTCTTGGAATGAAAACTCTTAGGTGCTGGTGGTTCTCAAACTACCCCCTTGCTGAGAAGTCCACTGGTTCCTTCTAGTTTGACTGTTGCTGAGGCCAAGCCTTTTACTTTTGTTGAAATAGTAGCTAAACTCTATTTTCAGGAAAACACAAGGTCACCACTTTGAGTCCCATCAGACATTACCATTGTTTCCATATAATTTGGGAAATTACTTTGGCAGGGAGAATTTAAAGAAGACGATCTCACTAGGACTGAAATAAGCCACAGACCACAAAAATATAATGTATAGATGAGGGGGTGCTTATCTGAGGAGAAATATTCAGAAGTAAGAATTCCTAGGACACTTCCCTATTTCAATTTCTAGAAAGTAAGATGGTTCACTAAAATAATTGTCTTTGGAATCTGGTAATTCAGTACAAGCTCTAGATCCCAGACTCTTGTGTAGAACTGAGGTCCAGATGTCTATAATTTGTAGTAACTGGAAAGAATGTACCCCATGTGTGATGCTGTGGTTTATAATAAATATGTATTTGGTCTCTGTCCCAGTTCTAGCACAGAGCTCTTAAAACCCTTGGAATTTCCTAAGTGATTCCAGCAATAAAGGTGTCTTTTGTTATGTTAATGAGGTGACTTTTGGACCCCACCCAAGGATAGGGCTGGTTGCCCCGGGGGAACCAACCAAGTGCTGAGAGGGTTGGAAGTTTTGGTCCCACCCCCAACATCCTGGGAGGGAGAGGTGCTGGAGGCTGCATCAATCACCAATGGCCAATGATTCAATCACCATACTGATGGAAGGAAGCCTCCATAAAATCCCAAAAGGATGGAGCTGGGAGACCTTCGGAGTTGATGAGCATGTGGAGATTTGGGGACAGTGGGCACAAAGAGAGGGCATGGGAGCTCTGCGCCATGTCCTCATGCCTTACTCTATGAATCTCTTCCATCTGGCTGTTTCTGAGTTGTGTACTTTTATGATAAGCCGGTACTCTAGTAAGTAAAATGTTTCTCTTAAGTTCTGTGGGTGGCTCTAGCAAATTAACCGAACTTAAGGAGCGGGTCTTGGGAACCTCCAATCTGTAACAGGTTGGTCAGAAGCACGAGTGGCCTGCGCTTGTGAGTGGCACCTGAAGTGTGTGTGGGGAGGCAGTCTTGTAGGACTGAGCCCTCAACCTGTGGAACCTGATGATCTCTCCAGGTTATGAATGCCAATTCAAAATTGAATTGAATAGTAGGACACCTAGCTACTGTCTGAGAATTGTTTGTTATTGTGGGAGCCCCCCATGTTTGCAATTGGATGCAGAACCATTTTACCACGGAATCAAAGTACTTTGAGCTCCAGTGTCTGGCAATCTCACCTACTAAGGGGGTGACTTCAGTCAAACCATTTTGCTTGTCTGGGCTATTTTTCCAGCTTGGGGCAGGCATGGCTGATCTTGGCTGGCCTACCCCGTGTACATGGGCCAAAGACTCACCAGTGCAGGATGGCCTTATCCAATGCAGCTGACTTCCACAAGGTCTCTCATCCTTGCCAGTTGAGTGTGGGCTTGCTCACGGAGTGTTCGTACAGAGGCACAAGGGCCTGAGTACTAGGCTTGGGGCTGCCACATTTTGTTGCCCAAGAAACATCACAGGCGTAGTTCAGATCCAAAGATTAGGGAAATAAATTCCACCTATCGATGAAAGAGGTTAAAAAATCATATTGCAAAGGGCAGAGATACAGGCAAGGCAATAACAGTTATTATTTTTACAAACAACTTAATGCAAAAGGTAAAGCAAAGCAAAATAAGCCAAGCTAGAAACAAAACCAAAACAAAAATTCAGGTCACAATTTAGACTTGGGAGGGAAAAGTATTCAGTCTTGGCCATACTTCATGAATCCATGGCTCTGGACATAGTCTGTCTCCCAGAACATTGACTACATACTATCAGAGTTAAGAATTTAGGAGAGCTCCCTTGATAAAAGGTTTGGTTCTTGTATCTGTTCCCAGCAATGGCCTCTTGATATCCCATTGCAGAGAATGGGGAAAGAATATGGGGAGAAACTGTGGAAGTTTTCTGAGGTACAGGGGAAGTATAATCAGGCTTTACCCATGTTCAAATTTTCTTTGCTTCTTCTGACAGTTTGGAATCATCATATACCAGATGCTCCTTACTACTGCTCTCAATAGGCTTGAAGTTCAATATGGCCCAGAGTTGACTCAAGTGGTCCAGATTTGTTCCAGGAGAACCCCGTTGGCTCAGCTTCTCCCTTGATTTGTGAGGACTCAGGATCTCCTTGGAGACTCTGTTTATTCCTGTGATCATTCATGACATCCCCCCAGGGGCAGGCTGTACACCAGCTGTGGGGGCTCATCAGTCTCTTCAGTGCATGTTGATCTTGAACCAGCCCATGAGCCTGTAGACCTTAGATTCTTCTTCAGCACAGAACAAAGCACCTGAGGACACCCTCCTAAGTCCATGTTTAGTGTCTCAGCTTCCTAGAATCCAGGGAAGAACAGAACCTAAGGCCACGTCTTGTGCTGGAGTTGCAATTATGCAAGTCATTGGCGGGATCTGAGATGACCCTCTATTTAAGGCAGCTCAGATCCTGGCTCTGGAACTTATGTTGGTATTTTCAATTACTTACAGCTGAGCTACAAATTTACATAAAGTCTTAGGATGCAAAAGCGATGGAATAAAAGAAGCAACCCTTTCCTTGTCTATCAAGACCAAGGCATTCTGCTGTGGTGTAAGAACATGCTAATATGGTGAATGACTATAGATAGCAGCAGTCAAATCCACACACTTGGTGGGCGACTGTGGAGCAAAATCAGAGATTTGTTTGTGCAAAACTAATAATAGATGTCTTCCTAACCTTTGTCACAAAATTGCAGTGGATTAAGAGTAATGAAAAAAAGAAGTCGAGTAGGATGGCCCTTTACCCATAGCTCGCTCTAACACAGGAAACCTTTTCGCTGGGAGCCCGGGGGCCCTGTGTTACCTGGTGCCCCTCTGCCTCGGTGCTGGACAAGGAGCTCGTTAACCTTCGCACCGCTGTGCCTGTGAGCGTGGAGGCGGGAAGCTTCCTTATCCGCTTTCACAGATGGACCAGTCAGATCCCAGAATCATCACAAGGTAACCCTGCAGGTGGCCCTGGTGTCCCGCTGTCCAAGGTCAAAATACTTCCAGCCCCTGTGATGAGGCCACTCAGGCCTGTGGACTGAGGAGCAGCCATGAAAGGCAACTGGCAACGGAGGCTCAGAGGCCCCTATAGTTGGCCCCCTTTTGGAGTCCACTGCAGCCCTGAAATGCCACAGTGAAGCTACTCCCTTAGAAATGAGGATATCTGGATCTGCTAAATAAATCACATCTTTTAAAATGTAAGACACCAGCAGGAGAAGTTTTGATGAGATGTGCAGCATGAATGATCTTGTTTTTTTTAGGTAGAAAGGTCAGGGGTGCCTGCTTCTTAGTTTCCAAGGGACACCTCTCAATTCAGTGCCAGACAAATGTCCAGCACTTGTCCCGCCCGCTCCGCTGCCCCTTCCAAGGCTGGGTCATGTTTGCATTCTGCCCGTTGCCCCGGCGACCCCGGCACACCCCTGTGGTGACTAATGGTGACCCCAGAATAGATCTAATGAGGTGCACCAAATGGGGATGAAGTGTGCCCAGGGAGGAGGTGTGTGCCTCATTAATTGCACAGGCTGCCTTCTGGGGCCTGAATGGCCTTATTCGGGGTATTATGAGGCGTCTGCATCTGTCGGGCCCACCAGATGCCCAGCACATCCTCACTGCTCAAGCAAAACTGTTCATCTATGTCTGTTATTTGCCACGGTGTGCCCAGTTCTTAATTAGGCCCCGCCGGAAACCAAAGGAGAAGGTCAGCTCTCTCAGGCTCTGCTGGGTGGCCCGTCCCGTCCCATGCTGCACAAAGGGCCAGCCTCGCAGCCTCCAGGGAGGAGTCAGAAGGGAGAGCCGGGCAGGCTGGCTTTGTTGGAAATCATCCACAGGGACGTGCCACGGGAAGGGCCAGGCTCTGCACTCGCGTTTTTATCCTGTAGGCTGTGGGCTTCTGAGAAGGAGCAGAGTGGCCTCAAGGCAGAAGGATTCCGGCCTCGAGCGCAGGACCTTTCCACCATCCCGCGGGTGGGGTGTTAGACCCGTTCCCCTTGTCTCTCTACCTTCAGAGCTGGTGGGGTATTTTCATAGACGGCAGGATTTCAGTCCTCCAACCCTTCTGTCTTTCTGCCATCATACTGGCTGACTCTGGACCTGCACCATCTCGGTGGTAAGAAATACGAAACGGAGAGGAATACCCCGGGAATATCACTCGGTCTCTGTAATAATCTCTCTCTGTCTGCTTCCCTCTCCCCCTGTCTCTGAATCACATGCTTCTGTACAATCACATACAAACTGCTTGGGAGGAAAGATGTGACACGCAGTTACAGGTCACACCACAAAGTGTGTCGTCCTGCCGGAAGGCTCACAGCCGTCTTCAGTTGGGTTTCTCTTTTCTTCCCAAAATGAAAAGCAGATTGACATGCTGATGAATTATCACCAGTGGAACTCTGCTGGCTTCATTGTGGATACTGCCTCCTGTCTTGGAGCTGAGGCAATGGGCGGAGGGTTTCTGCCTCTTCAGAGGGCGGGTGGGGGTGGCAGGAGGACCCAGAGCAGAACGTGTGCCCGGGAGTTAGCCAGGAGCCGGGGCCCCGGTAGAGATGGTAGCTCTGCTCTACTGACATCAGACGTTGAGGACTTCTTGAAACCTCAGTGAGGCAATGAGCTGAAGAGTCTGCTAGAGCATCCCTCCAGGCTGGTCTACTCATTCATTCATTCATTCGCTCACTCTGTTCATTGTACACACTTTTCCATTGAAGAGACACTATGCCCAAGAAGACCCCTTGAGGTTCTTCCCAGAAGGTCTGCTTCTGGCCTGCAGCCCCTCTCCGCCCTCCGGGGTGATCCTGGTGGCTGTGAGGTCATGCTGGAATGAGGCTCAGGAGCAGCCTCATACCTGCCTTAGGCCTGGCACTGCCCCAGGCCCTTTCTTTAGGGCTAACTGAGTCCTTTCTGTTTTGGGTTTTCCTGCCTATGGCTCTACCCCTTCTGCCCCAGTGACTTCCTCTGGCTCAGATTCCCAACACTGTGGGTGCACCAGACCCAGGAGGGCTGCCTGGAGGAGGGTGGGGGACCCGGGTGGGGGCCGTCTTCCCTCCGAGTAGTCTGCTGAGCAGAGCCGAGACCTGGTCCCATCCTTGGCAAGAGGCATGGGAGAGGTGATGAAAGCTTCTTCACCGCCCGGCCGCGGGTCGCCTGGCAGACACTCCGTTGTTCCTAGGGCAGCGGTCATGAGGATTAGATCAGCGAGGCCTGGTGGAAGCGCTTCCTAAACAGGGCAAACTGCCTCCATGCAAACAAAGCCTTGGCGCTGTTATGTTGAGAGCCCAAACGAACAAACTGGTGGTGCTTGCAGCCTGTCTCAGGTGGATAGATGGTTTTTCTCCTCTTGTTTATAAAATAGGGCGAGCCTGTTCTCCACCTCTCTTCTGAGCAGGTCAGTCTGTACTGGGGGGAAGGGGCCACAAGAAGATAAGATCTGTTTTTATTATTAAATGCCTGGGACTTGACAGCATATTCATGAGTCTTTTCAGTGCGGAATTTATATCATTTCCTTAGCATGGCAGACGATTCCCCTTTCTCACGATGGACGGAGAATCTAATATTGAAGGGATCTTACTTGGCAGCTTGCATCTGTGAAATGCCAGTTCAGAGTTGTGCATCAAAGGGAGAAAAAGACGGGGTCGTTCAACTCAGCAAATGAAAAAAGGGATTTTGCTGAATCTCAAGAGTTTATGGGGAGCACAGACAGCATGAATCAGAGCCCCCTCCCCTGGAGCCAGCGATGGGTCCTCCCAGAGAGCAGGGACGCGGCTGCACTGGTGTCTTGCTGGTTCGGAGGCTGCGCTTAGCGGGTGAACAGGCTGGTTTCTTTGTGTTCAGCCACAGTGGATGATATTCAATAGGCTGTAATTACGTCTTCCGAGTGAAATGAGGAGGCAGCGGGGCTGGGCTGGGACCCTGAGTGGAAGCTTTGAAGGGGAAGAAGGGTCCCACTGCAGTTGGGGTTCTGAGCGCTAATGTGAACTTGCTGCTTCTCCGTGCCCCCCAGTGGTGCGGGGGATGTGCCCCTGCCCCCAGTAGAGTGGGAAAGCAGCCTGGGCCCTCCCAACTGCCTGAGCTGAGCTTTGGACTCATGTGCAACGGCATCCCGTGTGCGCAGGGAAAGGAATTCCAGCTCAGCCGATCCACAGAAGGAAATACATATTTCCCTTATGTTTCCTTCAAAATGTTGGGAGCCTTTTTTTGTGTGTCGGGGGGAGAGGTGGAAGTTAGCAAAAAAGGAACATTGGCAAACGGAAAAGGGATGAGGCTGTGAATGCCTCTTGTCAGGTTATAGGGAGTCTTCGGAATAGACTTGGGACCAGCATTTTGGGTTTCAGGTGGCTATTGGGACCCATGTGACTTATAACAGGTTGAATCATTACTCTCATTTATCCTATTCAAGCAAATCTGAATCTCTACCTTTTTGCCATAGAATGAGGATTTTTTTTGCTCTAAATATTGAACACATTGCATCTGCTTAGCATTCTTCTGATAATGACTATAAAAACAGAAATATATTCTGATAGATCCTTGAATTTTTTAAATTACAGTTATTGCCAATAAGTGGCATATACTCTAACCCCCACATTCTGTATCCATAAAGAAATCGTCGCTGATTTGTCCCTGAACTATTTCAGTTAATTAAAAGAATGTGGAGGAAGCCCATCTCTCTGGTTTGGTACTGTTAATTACAAAGGTATTCAATATGTCACTGCAAATGGCATTCTGCTAGTGCTTAATTAAAATAAATACAAAAATTTAAATGAACTAAACAGATTTTGGCACTGGTCTATAGTTACAGGGCCAAATTTTATGCATGGATATAATACAAGCAGAGGAATAAATCTTTGCTCTTTGCTCTAAATGGATTGGCATCTGGCCAGACGCAGGGGACTCAGCCTGCTGTTCCATCCACGGGGTCTGTAGGAGCTGCCCAGCCCACTTTCCTCCTGCCCCCTCCTCTGCATTCTCCCCACCAGGCACAGCTTTAGGGAAACCACTCCAGATCTCATGGGAGGGGTGAGGGGTGTTCCTTGAATCCAACTTCCCTCTAAGGATTCAAAACACAAACAGCAACATGTATTTATTAACTTTTTATCAAGGGGCTCTGACATGGTTCACAGATAAGAGTTTGGTTTTGCCCATTCCTCTGCAATGTGGGGAGCTGGAAAAAAAGACCACTCCAGCTTGACTGAGCAGGAAGTGGATGAGGTAGGAGGAATGAGCTGTTTTCCTATTCCAAGCCTAGGGTGCTGGTAATAAGTCTAGGGTGCTGGAAATTTGCCTTTGTATCACCCATCGGGGAGGTGCTGTTAAACAATTTGATGGTGTAGATCAAACGGGTGAGGTGTCTATTTACAGATTTCCAAGCATTTTAGGACCACCATTTGTATATAAATAGTTGATGCATCAGACTTTCATGTATGCCACCTGGTGGGACCTACATGCCGAGACTTCTGGCTAGCAGAAGTGTGTGCATAAGTAAAAGCAACACAACTGCATTTCATTATTTTGAAATTCACCACTGCATTTATTCTATAACAACCATAATGAGATCCACTTCATATTGAGTGTTTTGTCGTAGGAAAGGCTACACGTGATAGAAATCCAACACGACTAGCTTACAATAAAGAACAAATCCTTGGCGGTATAAGGATGAGGTCTTAGATGCCGAGGAGAAACGGAGAAGTGGGAGAAGCAGAAAGGAAGCAGGAACTGAGGACCTCGTGGGCTGAGCATTGAACCCTCCAGGACTTTCTCTTCCAGCCCCTCCCCTCCACTGCTTGCCCTGGAGGCTTGTGTCTCTCCCTCCCCTGACCCCTCCTCCTCCCTCTTCTTTCTTCTCTCTCAGGACTTCTGCCTCTGCTCATCTTGGCAGATGAGAGCACCTGGCCTGCACATTTTACTGTTTTAGTCACTGAGAGAAGATGTGACCTTTGGTCCTGGATCAAGAAGCCCAGAATGTATTGTAGGTGCCAGAGTGGGACAGGGGCACTTGGAAACAGGGCCATTCCTGTAAGAAATGTCGGGAGAAGTGGGAGGAAGAGATCCCTCAAGGGGATGCTGCTCTCAGAAGAAGGAGGTACTGGATGATGAAGATGATAGATCCCTATTGTATGCATGCCCACCTTGGTGCAGAGCACAGTGCTGGGGACCAGCTGTGTGGAAGGGAGTGTGAAGCCCAGGGTCCATGTTAGAACTGAGGGGTGGCATGAATCACGTGAACCAATAACTTATATCTTTAATCCAAGACATGGATCTGAGCCTGGATGTGGGCTCCATGAACATCTGTCACACCAGTGAGTGAGTATATACGTTTGTTCCAGGAATGCATTAGCGTGAGATCCTCCCAGGTTACAAGGGCATCCTGCATGGGAGTGAGACAGCTCCTGGGGCGATCGGACAACATGAAGCAACAAGTGTGACACACTTTGGGGACAGAGGTTCTAGCAGAGAAGAGGGCCATCGATAGGGATGAATGGTTCAAGAAAGGATAAGAGGAGGAGAGGAGTCTGACGTCACCTGGAAAGGACACACAGCCTGGTTTGCCGGCGTTTGGGTCTGTATGTACAATGATGTGTCCTAGTCTGCTAAGACAGCTATCACGAAGAAGCGAGGCTGGGAGGCTTCAACACAGACCTTTCCATTCCCCCAGCCTCTCTCCTGAAGGCTGCAAGTCCTGGGTAGAGGTGTTGTCTGGGCTGGCCTCTCCTGAGGCCCCCTCCCGGGTATGCAGAGGGACACCCTCTTGTTGCCTCCCCACAGGGTCCTCTCTCTGTGTGCTCTGGCCCCTGGCATCTTCTCTGCATGCCCTAATCTCTTCTCCTTGTGAGGACACCTGTCACGCTGGGATAGAGCCCCAGCTAATTGCCTTGTTAAAGACCCTATCTCCAAATACATTCACATTCTGAGGTACTCAGAGTCAGGGCTTTGACATGTGAGTTTGGGGAACACAGTTCAGTCCAAAACATGATGGAACTGGGGTCCCCATCTAGAGGTCATTGGCCCTCTCAGGGAGGAGTTGTTCTGTATCTCAACAAGCAGTGGTATTGAGAATTGGTCCCTGGGATAATTAGTGAGTCGGTTGTAAATGGTACTAAATGAGGAGGGGCTGAAATGCCAAAGAGATCAGGAGATGCCTCTGTCTTGTCTTCCATGCAGTGTTGCTGACTGGAAGTCACACAGGTTCAGGTGAGGTTGGCAGAGCTATCTTCCAGGTTGGCACGCCCTACAGAACAGCCTTGAATGGGGTCTCGTGACCATGCCAGCCTCTAGGATGCACCCAGCCACTATCTGGGCAAGGAACTGGAGAGCCAAGTCCTCTAAGGGGTGACCCAGGGTCTCTGGGAGGCAGGCCAGCAGATGAAAGTTCCACTGACATCAGAATCAGAGATTTTGTCTCTCAGATGTAAGCTTCAGGGCCAGAAAAAGCTATAGCAGTTTGTAGGGCTGGGCCCCCAGGAAGACTCCGTCATGGGGTTGCGTTTGGTTCTGGTGATTGGTGAGGCTGGGCTGTTTTGGGGGTGCGCAGTGGGGTTGTGAGAGCTGCCCCCCAGCGCTGACGCACTGGCGTTGCCTTCTGACCTCTGGCTTCTCGCAGCTTGGTTAGAGTCCTCTCCTGCGTGACCCTCACACCCTTGCTTTGCTCACCTTCTAAGGTAGGTATCCTCCCTGTGCAGAAGGAAGTAACACTCTTGTTTACAGCCTGGTTGGCGCAGAGCTGCAGTAAACCCAACCCCATTTCTGGGGGATGCGTAATTAGTGCCAATTTTCACAGGAAGCTCCTTAGCACTGATTAAAAGCACTGGAGGCGATGGTGAGAATTACCAGGATTTCCCTTTCCCGCTCCCAGAGCTGCTCATTAGACCCGGGGAGGAACCGACTGCTGTCAACATCCTTGATGTAAGACTTACAAGCGGGGGCCACGGAGAGCCTGCTCAGCTTGCACTAATGGGGAAAATCATGAGGCTGACATTTGAATCCCAGAATCACTCTGCCATGCTCCTCACACAGCACTTCCCCATGCGCACCTGCTGGCCAGACCCAGCCAGGCGTGCCACATTGGGCAGCCTGAATTTCCCTTCCATTCCCCCCAGTGGCTACTGTGTGTTTCCTGACCAGCTAAAAACACTTAAGTAAATTGTATCATTTTAGGGGACTTAGTAATTTAGTAACACCTGAATAACATCTAAGTACGGCTATAAAAATTGCAGGAATGGGGGCGCCTGGGTGGCTCAGTTGGTTAAGCGGCTGCCTTCGGCTCAGGTCATGATCCTGGAGTCCTGGGATCGAGTACCACATCGGGCTCCCTGCTCAGCGGGGAGTCTGCTTCTCCCTCTGACCCTCCCCCCTCTCGTGCTCTCTCTATCTCATTCTCTCTCTCAAATAAATAAATAAAATCTTAAAAAAAAATTGCAGGAATGAAAAGTCGTAGAAATTAGCAGTGGAACCTGTAATTAAAATAGAAAATATACATTCATCTAATGTATTGACACATGATTAAACTGAAACATAAAGACAAAATATTTCATCTTTTCTATTTCTGTTGCTCCGCTAGTTCACAAATCTTAATTGGATAACTGTCTGCATACCAAGTGTGTGAGACCCAATCTCTCCCATCACCTCACAGGCATGCACAGTTAGAGAGTACTGCACTGTGCGCATGGGAGAGCAGTCGGTGGGGTGGCTCAGCCTGTGTGGGCTGCAGGCCTCCAGGGACATGCATGGGGCAGGAAGGAGGGAGGGCATTTCAGCCTCTGGGACCCTGTGAGGAGAGTGGCAATGGTGACAACCTGGGGAGGGAAGGTCGGGGCTGTGGGGGGAATGGGATCTCCTTCTGGCCAAAGTGGGGACTGGTATCCTGAGGTCACCCAGCAGAGGAAGAGGTAAGGGTTCTTCATGACAGTTGTGGCAGAAGGCACGGCGGGAAGGGACAGGTGACATGCATTTCAAAGGGAGAGTCAAGAGACTGTGCTTTGGGTTTAGATACTGCCTTTGTTTGTGGGAGAACTTCAAGGCCTCTGGAATCGCTCTTATGAGAGTCACAACCAACCTTCGTATTGCTAGTTTCAAATGGCCTTTAGGATCTTCCTATCACTCTGCTTTTTCCCTACGTTTCATGGTCTTGACCTCTTGTGCCTTGCTCATATGGTGACATTGGAACACAGAACCGAAGGAAAGGAGGGAGCGAGCCGGGACAGCATATTTGATAGATGCAATGATTTTTCAAATCACTCTGAGAAATTTAGAGGGGCTTTATTTTAGGGAAAGTGCTCTTCTCCGAAATATCATGTTCCCCCACACCTCTCCTGAAATGTCATTTGAATTATTAGTCTCTCTTTTCTGTCCCTTTTCTTTCTGATGATGATTTTGTTTATATGCCTCAAAATCCTATTTTAAGGATGGCAGGATGGGTTAATTCATCCAGATAGCTGGTATAGGTTTCCTTTGCTATTATGTGTGAAAATCTGGCTTCTGAATTTGAAAACTTCCAGAGAGTTCTGTGTATGTTGGGGAGGCTTTTTGACAAAGAGAGATTACTTTTGGTAAATGAGTGGATGATTGATTTGGGGTAAGGTTTAATTCACCTGTCTGTCTGTTCATTATCTATCTATTCATCCATCCATCCATCCATCCAACCACCCATCCACCCACCCATCCATCCATCCACCCATCCATCTATCCATCCATCCATCCATCCATCCATCCATCCATCCATCCATCCACCCACCCATCTATCCATCCATCCATCCATCCATTCATCCATCCATCCATCCACACATCCATC
>NC_058409.1:146291424-146336024 GCF_002201575.2 Neomonachus schauinslandi
ATCTATCCATCCATCCATCCATCCATCCATCCATCCATCCATCCATCCATCCAAGCACCTATCTTATCTACTTTGCCTGGAAGAGTCTGGAATGTTGGAGTTCTGTTTTCACCAAAATCTGGGGGTTAGGCGCAGGGAATTGGAGGGCCAACTCAGGCAGACATTTCACAGTTGGACTTTCAATTCCTCCATCTTCCATCCCTTTTTCTGTTGTCGTTTTTCCTTCCATACCTACCCACAATGCCTGTTACCTCTGGATCTAGAGCTTCTCCTAGGTTCTGAGCATGACAGTTTATTTCCCCCTTCTGGGCATAACATGAGATTGGAACCCAGACCTTCTGGGCACCCATCCTGGCTTCCATGCTTCCTATGCCCTATGACATTGGGCAAGTTATATAACCCCTCTGTGACTCCGTCTTCTCAACCTCAAATGGAGACAGTAACTGTGCTGATCTTTCAGGGTTGTTGTGAGCTCTGGATGTGAGACAATGTGTCAAAGGCCCCACTGGGCATAGACATGACCCTCACTTGATGCACGTCATGGATACGGTCATTGCCATCACCTTCATTAGTGCAGTCGTGGTACTTATCCTCTTTCTGTGGATTTCAGATCATGATGTTTTGTTCTAAATTATCACTTTTTAAGCTTCCTGAAATTTGTTGAAATTTCTCCCTTGTTGATGAATCTCTTCCTGTTCTTTTTGCCATTATGAATTCATTCTTCCATCCTCTCTTGTTCTCTCTCTAGTAATCATTTTACTCTAACTTTATTGGTGTCTCAGCAGGAAGAGGAGAGACAAAGGTGAGTGCTTGATCACCTTTTCTCTTCTTGTTTTTGAGAGTTCCAAATCACCTAAGATGATGGGGTCCATTCTATTTAAAAGACAAAATAGCTTTCCTTTGAGGCGGTTTGATGCCCAGGGCACTGAGCTCTTTAACAACCAAATCCTTACTCAACAGTTCAATAAATGCCCCTCGCTCTGTGTGTCTGAGCTTTAGGGCAGCTATCACCTGGTGTCAGCTATTTCTCCTGGGCCCACAGATCACTGAAACTTATGTTAGTGTCTCTCTAGGAGCCCAAAGCATTTTCTACAGTATAGCTTTTTCATTACTAACTTGAAGGCTAAATTACAATACTAACTGCCCGCTACAAATAATAACCTTGCATGAAATGGTAGCAGGGAACAGGTGGTCACTTGCTCCGCACATCACGACTCCCATTCGCAGGGTAAGGAATTTCGTGGCAGCAACCCATTCCTTATTCCGTAACTTTTAGCTGAGAAAGAAAATGATCATTCTTACTACTGATTTGCTGAATCTTGGTGAGATTTTTTTTTTTAAGATTTTATTTATTTGACAGAGAGAGAGATAGCGAGAGCAGGAACACAAGCAGGGGGAGTGGGAGAGGGAGAAGCAGGCTTCCCGCCGAGCAGGGAGCCCGATGTGGGACTCGATCCCGGGACTCTGGAATCATGACCTGAGCCGAAGGCAGACTCTTAACGACTGAGCCACCCAGGCGCCCTTGGTGAGATTTTATAAAAGAAAGGCAGGTTAGGATCCCCAGGTGCTTAGCATCACACCATAACCAAACTGGGTACAGAAATATGTGAATGAAACTCACTTCATTCTCTGAAAATGGCTGAGTGCCTCTCCTCAACCACCCCATCATGGTCGCTTCCCCAGTGGTGCTCTGTCCCTCAGCCCTGCGCAGGGACGTCATGAGCACCCAGCACCCAGCACATGTAGGTGCTTGAGCTCTCCCTGTGGTGAGGTCCATATTTACCAGGTCAGGATCTTGCCCTGTTTGTCGGCAGCAGGATGTCTGTTCGTGTGCATGGTTCCTCTGAAGCCCCCACCCATGATACTTCTATTTAAAAACTGTTTATTGTACGGTGATGAATTTCTGTTGGGAGGATGGCCTTCTTCCGTGAGTCAGGTGGTTAAAGGGGAAGGATGGTGTTGAGGAGCTGAATGTCTTGCTTTCCCTAAACAGACAAGAAATGAAACAGCAGAGAGTGTGTGTGTACTTCTGCCTTGTGTTTGTTATCTATTCCTGAATGACAAAGTGACTCAAAACAACAGTGACTGTTCATCATCTCCCCTGGTTCCTTTGGTCAGGAATTCAGGATAGTCCAGGGAATTCTTGGCTTGGGGTCCCTCAGGAGATTATAGTTAGCGTTTCTGTGGTGGGGTCATCTCCAAGGCTTCTTTGCTCCCGTGTGTGCTGCCTGGGCTGGGGACACCCCAACAGCTGGGGGCCTCGGGCATCTGTGGTCTCTCCACATGGTCTCTCTAGCACGGTCTAGCTGATTCCCTGAGTGGGGGTTTAGGACTCCAAAGCACCTCTCGTGAAGGGGAGAGAGCGAGAGAAGGAGAGAGAGGGAGAGGGAGCCCAGTGCAACCCTTATCACTTTTTGTGACCCAGCCCCGGAATTCACCCAGGCCTTCCCTGCCACGTTTTATTTTCTGACGCATTTGGGAAAACACACCCAGGTACAGAGAGAAGGGAGAATAGACTCCAACTCTCGATGAAGCAGGAGGTTCTGAAAGAACTGGAAATATTACTGCAGTCGTTTTAGGGAAATACAATCCACTTACTTGAGGTCTTTTCTCCTTTTTATTGACGAAGGCAAATTTTCTTTAAAAAGACATTGCTCTCTGCTGTTTGTCAGAATAGCATATGCCTTGGTCATCTGTCCCTCCCGCTGGACCCCCAGCCTCCCAAGACGACGTGGCTCCCTGTGCTATTGGAGTGACATTAGGCAGCTCCCTGTATCAGCGTCAGCTTCTCTATAGTCAAGGTGAAATGTTTCGTCTCAGTAGCTGGCAGGAAAGCCGGGTGGCATCCCAGGAGACAACAGAAGTACCCCATGTGAACACACAGCCTGGGTACAGTTTCAACATACTTCGTAGAGGACTGTACTTTACAATACTCTGGGTTGATCCAGATGCTCTCAAGGTGTCGACTAAAAATGGCTTCCTCTTACTCTCTGGGTATCAGTGGAATGAAAAATGAACAATCCTGGCAAGAATGAAGTTGGTCCTATGGCCTGTGTCCCTGTTTCCACAGGATGGACACCTGCTGTCCCCTGTCTGCACAGCTCCGCCCGGGGCCCATGACAGTCAGGGCATGGACTCCAGGGGCCATTGGGAAAGCAACTGCTTGGAACTACACTGTCTAGTTATGATACCTGAAGCTTGAGCCCTCCTTAGCCCCTGCTCCCAGCCTGTGGTTCCAGAAATCTCCAAGGCTGTCTGTGTTGATCTGTCCTGGGTCGGAGCCCTGGGGCTTTGCTGGAGTGGGAGTGCAAGGGAGAGGTCATTGAGAGGTGACTGGAAGAGCTGCATGGTTGCAGGGTGGGGTTGCTATTGGGGAGGGGGCAGGGGTACTAGAGGGAGAAGGAGAACAAAAGGCAATGCAGGAAGTCCTCTGTGACCAGAGGGGGGACAGGCAGCACTTTTGCTGGTTGGCCATAGATGGCTGGTGACTACCTAGTGACTCCCTTCCAGAAAGCTGGGTCCATGGGATGTGCCAGGTCATTTTCAACCTATCCCAGAGGAGAAGCACTGAGAAATGGCCTGGGCTACCTACCATCCCGGAGTTAAGGGACAGCCTCTGATTTTGACAGGGAAAGTCAAGAGTGTGGTGGGACGGCGATTCCAGTCTCTAGCCTTGAGTGGGAACTTGCTGCCTAGTGGAGACCCTTGGGTGGGGGCTACCTCCCAGGTGGAACCCTAAAGGACATGCCTGGAAAGGCTAGCTCCATCGGCTCCTGTTCCTCCAGTTACAGGAGGGATGCATGCCTTTGGTTGCTGGCTAAAGGGCATGTCCTTGGTGGAACTGTCCTGGAAGCTCTGATCTCCTTCCACCTTGTAGGAAGCTTCCATTTCCAATCCAGGGGTTGGGGGATTTGATCAGCTCTCCAGGTGAGAGAGAACCTCTTCCTTTGGCTTGAGCTATTCAGTGCAGCACTTTCTGCACCAGGGATCTCCCCAACCCAGAGCAATTCCTGAACTGTAAGTAGAAGCAGAGCTAGCCCAGAGCTCTGCTGGGGGATCTAACTGTGCAGCCTTCTCATGAAGAGAAGCATCTAGCACATTGGTTTCCAGTGACCGAATCTGCTCATAGTTTTCTGATCTTGGACTAATCTCCTAGTCTACATTATGAGATGAAGGGAAAGGTAAGTATGTTTTCTGATGCCACCCCCTCCTTCCCAGGGTGACATCAGGGCCGGCCCACCTTGTCTGGGCTGTGCCCACGTGCACCCACTGCTGGGCCTTGACACCAGCGGGATCAGGGCAGTGCAAGCAGGCTGATTCTAGATTTCAGCTCCAAATTGGAAACTGAGAAGAAAGAATGCTGAATATTGCTTCTGTCATATTTATAAAAAGCAAAAAAAAAAAAAGAAAAGAAAATTCTCACATCATGCTTGCACACAAGCACATGCATAGTCTTACTATTTTCTACTTGATTTGTGGAGTAATTGCTAAAGGACACATGGTACTTCTTGGTTACAGTGACTTTTCCACACGATTGCTGTTGCAACACTTCGTGATGTGCTTTAGCTTTTCTTTATTTTTATTTTTTTAGGATTGAGATCTCAGAGATGAGAGAACAGTAGACCTGAGGCTCAGGGTCTCATCTTTTCTTCCCTGTCCTCTCGGAGGAGTGGGAAGGGGTAAAAACGGAACCAGGGGAGGCTCCCTGGAGAGAAGCATGGGGTCCCACCTATTCCTCCTTTTTCTGCTGTTCGCCCCGAACACACTTCTGTACTCTGAAGCCAGAGACTTGCATTTTTTCAGAAAGAAAAGAAAAGCTGCACGCCTGGCATTTCCTCCAGGCTCTGGAATGTGGACATCCCTCACCATCTGAGACACAGGCCCAGCTGGCCTTGCTCTACCACCTGAGCCTGACATAGGGTTCAGGCACGTAGCTGTCAGTGGCCAGACACGAGCACTCGGGGTCTTCTCGAAGCCTGGGAAAGCATTGCATGCTTCCTGTTCAGGGGGATGTGGCCTGGCCCGCCCACCACTGTTTCCTCCCCAGGCACTTGAGCCTAGGGGAGAGGCCAGGAGGAGGGGCTGGTGGGCTCCTGCAGGGGGCGGAGTGGGTGGTGGGCTGGGGCAGGAGTGCATAGGTGTTTGCTACATGGAGGAGGAGGCTTTAGGAGAGTGGGGTTTGGCATTTGGTCAGATTTCACAGCTCATTCTGAGCAAGCTTCTGGGTATCCCGGGGCGGGGGGGGGGGGGGTTATGCCCCTTCGCTCTCCCACCAGCATGGTCCACAACAGCCACCAGCCTCAGAAAATCAGAGAAACAACTTCAATGTGGAAGAAGCTTGTGAAATGCTAGCACACACACTGTGTTCAGTTAGTATATGAATACCTCCTTCTAGGGTCTTCTCCAGTTCTGGAATCCAGTCCCAGATGTGGGGTGCGTTTCTTTTCCAAGGACGGTATCTGCACTTTTCAAAGTGAGCTGGTCACCGTTGCACGCTCTGTGCCAAGATGCCACCCACCCGCTCCTCTGGATTGCTGGGCTGGGCTCTGTCCATCCCCACCGCTGGGGAAGCCACGGGGTCTCCACACCCTGCGCTCCTCTCAAGGTTCTGCCGTGTAGTAGATGGAGCTTCAAGGAAAGTAAATTGTTTCCAGCAGGGAGTGCAGCCTACCAAATACAAGGGCCAGATTTCAATTTTCTAATGGGCTGTGCAACCACAAAATGACGTAATCCTGCCCTGAATAGTAATTAATCAAAGACGAAAATATCCTCTCCTCCGGTTAGACAAAAGGACCCCAACAAGTAAAGAGGCTCCTATTAGGGCAGGTGCTCCATCCCAGCGGAGGAAGAGCGGGCCTGGTGTGTAGAGGATGCTCTTGGTCAGGCCCCGGTGGCTCTAGCACTGGGATGCGGAGCAAGCATCACCTCGCTGCCCACAGATGCCTTTGGGCACAGGCCGGAGGCCACAGCCCCGGAGCCCACATGGGAACCAGAGATGGAGGCAGAGGTGGTTTAAACAAATGGAAACAGGAGGCATGGCCAGTAGATTAGGCAGCTGAGACCTCAGGGTCCCAGCCCTCCTCGAGGGAAGCAGAAGCAGCTGATGGGAAGGGCCTGGTCTCTGCGGGAGCTGAACAGAGCCACATCCTCTGTGCTCACCTAAGAGCAGGGCTGCCCAGACCTCCCTCAGTAGGGGAAGGAGAAGGGGAGCATGGAGGAAGCGAAGCCAGGCAGGGTGTGGGTCACCCTGGAAGAGACAATGGTGGCTGCAGGTGGAGTGTAACTAAGGAGAGGTGGTGCTGGAGCTGCCTTCCAGAAAGCAGGGTGCCCAGCTCCAGCTTGCCCTGCTGAGGGAGTAGAATCATCTGGGGATCAGCATCCAGGTGGGCTCGGTGATCTCTGGCAGGTGGCAGACCATCCTCTGCCTCCGTCTGCTCACCTGTAACTTGAGGATTATTAATAAGAACACTACAATAACTGTCTAAACAGGTAGAGATCCACAGGAGCACCTGGCTGGTATGAGTCATTCCATCAACAATTGTCTCACTGCTATGCCTGCCTCTCACCGCGCATTCCGGAGATGCCCTGCTGCCAACACCTAGCAAACTGGGGGCGGGGCGGGGGGGAAGGAAGAAAGAAAGGTTGTATCTAGCGCAGTGCACCCTGGAAGTTTTCTGCACCCTGGAATTTCTTGTAAATCTTCTGAAAGTTCCAGAGCTTGGCTAGTCCCCCCACCAATGAAATCGCCGTCTCTGGGTTTGGGACTCCAACATCAGTGGTTTCGGAGCTCCTCAGGTGACTCCAGTGAGCAGACAGGCGTGGGAAGAATTGCTCTAGGTGGTTTGTTAGAGCAGAGCAAAGAGCCAATGGGTAGTATGTCCTTAAGTGTTTGCTAGGACTGTGTTTTTCTGGTGCCCTGAAACCTGCTAACCTCATTTCTTGATATTCCTTAAGGCATAGGATGCCACCAAGCTGACGGCCAGACTCTGTTGTGCAACAGCTAAAACTCAGGTCCTAATTAAACCAGGCCAGGGTCCATGGCCACCTTACATTATCTTTACTCCAAAAGAGCAATTTTGTTCTTGTCCTCCTCTGTGTCTTCCCCCTTGATCAAGCCTTTTTCTGGGGAAACTTTGTTCTAGCTGGATCCAAGAATCACATAATCTCCTATGATACTGACCTTCCCACTAATGTTTGAAGCTCCCTTTGATAACGGGAGATTCAAAAGAGAACAAACCATTTCAAAATGGACTTACCAAGACCCAATAAGGGGCTCTCACTGCACATTAATTGTAAATGCCTTCCCTCCTCTGCCTCGGGAGGGAATTCATCATCTGTGGCGGTGGAGCTGAGCTGTATTCCCACACAATTCATTACCCTCCCAACCTGCCAGGGCATCTTCTGTGTTGTTTTCTTCCAAATGGCAGTGCTTCTTTCTATACCAAGGCCAATCATTTCCCTCTGGCTATTTTGCCACATATTTATCCACATCAAATCTTTTCTCCTTTATATCTGTCCATTTCTGAAATTTAGATTTATCTGTTTTGTTACCAACGGAGAAATGGCCCCTGTTAGTGTTGCTTAGATGAGTTTTGGGGTAGGAGTCACAAATCATCTGATGCCGCAGAGCCCTGCCCGCCTTCAGTGTGGAGGCTTGGGGTCTCCTGGGGAAAGGGTCCCAGCATCATGCTTACACATGGGTCCCCAGGCTCACCCCTT
Source organism: Neomonachus schauinslandi (assembly GCF_002201575.2). Lineage (NCBI taxonomy): Eukaryota > Metazoa > Chordata > Mammalia > Carnivora > Phocidae > Neomonachus > Neomonachus schauinslandi. The sequence goes on from NC_058409.1 coordinate 146,299,144, forward strand.
TGTGAAACTGACACGTCAGATTTCATTGCCCAGCATTTACATCCAAAAACGTTGCAGGATCAAGTGTATTCTCATCTGTTCTCTCCCCCATCCAAATTTCTTTCCATCTTAAGATCCCATGCATGCTTATCACCTTGTATTTGTGAAAGACGTCATTTTGCCCCAGAGATCCTGTACCCATCTTGTTTGTTGCATAGACTCAAACCTCTGCACACAGGGACTGGGGAGTAGCTGGTTTGAACTGCGTCTTGTCATGTTGCAGTGTGAACATGGAACCAGCCGAGCCGTGCTTCCAGCCTCTCTCCTTTTGCCTTCCTGGCAATGGCAACGATTCATGCTTTTGTCCATGTTTATTCCAATAGACTCCTGTGTCCCTCTGCTAGAGATGTGTGTGTGGGGTTGGCAATCCTGGGCCATGGCTTCAGATGCTATGCAAATGACTATCTGGGTCTCCTAGGGGCCTTGGGGCTTTCCTTACAGATAAATGCCTGATCACACTCACTCACTTCTTGGATCTTTGCGTCTCTTTGCCCAGAGAGCTAGAGACTCCAGTTAATGGTGCTCCAGAAAAGCATAGGTCATTACTGTAAAATAGAGAATAACTATGGGGGCCTGGGTGGCTCAGTTGGTTAAGCATCTGCCTTAGGCTCGGTTCATGATCTTGGGGTCCTGGGATCGAGCCCCACATCAGGGTCCCTGCTCAGCGGGGAGCCTGCTTCTCCCTCTCCTTCTGCTCCTCCCCGCACCCCACTCGGCTCTCTCACTTTGTCTCAAATAAATAAATAAAATCTTAAAAAAAAAGAAAAAATGAAAAATGGATCCCTCATGGTTGAGGGAGGTGGAGTGAGACAGAGGAGCGGAGGTGTATTTTCTATTCTGCAATGTTGTGTAAGGAAGCGTCACAAATAAAACAAAAGCAAACACCCACACAACTATGCCTTTGCAGGTAGAGAAAGGTAAAAGTGGGTTGGACATCACCCATGACCACTACAGTATTGCAGTAACTCCCTGCTACTTCACTTCCGAAAATCCCAAATAGCTCTCTGTTGCTCCCCAAACCTTTACAATCTCAAGTTCGAACCCAGGGGGTTTGTCCTCTGGGAATCTGGGCTGCAGTCAGGTGACAGGACCACACAGCTACCGCCAGCCTAGCTCCTGAGCTCCAGATCCATTCCTGGCAGGTAGACTCGTGGTCCCTCCTTGGGTCCCACTTCCATGAGCCCCGGAGGCGGTTTGGCCCTGCCTTTGCAAGCGTGTTCTGTTTCCTGGCTGCACTAACACGCTAGGTGGTCCTGTTATGTCCCAGGTTTGTCTTTTGTCTGTCTGGCTCTCACTCCTGACCTCCTTGCCTTGTGAGAAATGGGCTGTCTTTCTTACTGGCGCAGACTGATGTTACCAGCTGACACAAGAGTATTTTAAAAGAACCTCCCAGGGACGGCTGGGTGGCTCAGTTGGTTAAGCGACTGCCTTCGGCTCAGGTCATGATCCTGGAGTCCCGGGATCGAGTCCCGCATCGGGCTCCCTGCTCAGCGGGGAGTCTGCTTCTCCCTCTGACCCTCCTCCCTCTCATGCTCTCTGTCTCTCATTCTCTCTCTCTCAAATAAATAAATAAAATCTTAAAAAAAAAAATTTAAAAAAAAATAAAAAATAAAAGAACCTCCCAGGAAGCCATTTGCTACTTTCTGTGGTTCTGGCTCTAAGTTAGCAGGGTTACATTTTATCCTCTTCTTTACTAGGTGTGTCATAAACATTTCTGTTATGTAAACTCAAAACACTGAAACATTTATAAAAAAGTCCTGGACTTTTCTCTTGACCAGTGGAACATTGCTAGAACCAATGTGGACAAAGACTTGGAAAATGCCTGTGCCATGGGGCTGGCTCGCTGCTCCTTCCACCATTGCTGTGAGAGGAACAGCTGGGTCAGGAGGAGGGGAGAGACACATGGAGTGGACACCTGTACCATGCCCAGCTGGGACCCACAGGTATGTAAGCTAAATAAATGCTTATTGTTACATGAGCTCTGATTTTTGTGCTGGTTGCACAGTATTATGATGACTATAGATGCCTGATAATATCTACTCTCAATGGGGCTTCCTCCTAAAAATAGACTAGGACACAGACACAAACCCCTCATCATCTTCCTTTCCTTCACTCCTTCCTCACCCCTACATGACCCTGGCTTTCTTCCACTGTGTTAGGCACCTGATATGGAGGCGATGTCATGAAAACGACCAATAAGATACTTTCTTGGCACAAGGAATACAATCTTGCTGGATGTTAGGATCTGGGGCTGAAGGGGGACTTAGTAGCAAGGGGAGGCAGTGCCGCCGAGCATCCAGGTATCAAACGGGCATCACCCTGCTCCACCTGTTGGCAGTGTGGGCTGGAGTCAGTTACTTGATATCTCTAAGCCCCAATTTTCTTTTCTGTAAAGTAGCAATAATTATACTAATCTCATGGGGCTTTTGTGAGAATTAAATGAGCCAAGGTAGATGCACGTGAAGCACTCAGCACCGTTCTTGACCCTCCGAAAGTGCTGGGCACGGCAGTGGTAAATAATTACAACAGAACATATTCCTGCTGGAGGAGGGGCACCAGCTGAGTGTGTTCACCTGCCCACTTTGTGGAAAGGAGGGAGACTGATACCTGTCGTGGCTGAAGCCAGAGTGTGGTAGGTACTTTTGTCTAAACAGTTCCTTGTCCTTTGTGAATTGGAGACCTGAACGTTTTCTTGTGTGATGGCAGCTATGTCTATGGCATGTTCTGCTGAACCCCCAGAGACATGTCAATGCAGGTGAATTCCACAATTGCCCTTGGATCCTGCACATATAATATTTCATTATAGGACTCTGGAGCCAGCATGCATTTTTTTTTTAGCCCTGTAACTTGGAGGGTATTTAGCCCTGGGGAATACTGTGATCCAGTCCAGCCTGCCTCTCAGGATGAGATGAAAATGAACTTGCATAGGCCACCTACTGTCTTTCAGACATAAAAACAGAAAAGGAGATAAGCATGCAGTAGTCAGTGCATGGGCTCTATCTCTTAATGAGGTTTTCTGGCTTATCTGTGAATTTTGAAGAAGCCACCTTGCTTCATGGTGACATTGGAAAAGCTATAAACTATCAACACTCTGAGTCTTGGCTTGTGGGAGGTGGAAACGCCATTTAGCGTTGCTAGATCTTTCCACCTCTTTGTTGACTCTTTGTTGGTTTATCGGTGTAAAGAGAGAACACAGTCTGTGTTTGCTTCATAAAGTAATCCATCTTTGTTCATTACACAATGAATCTACTCAATTTAACAGACATCAATAGACAATTCCAATATTTAAGGTGAAACTTTATAGCATGTAACATGGACCCTGAGATGTTCCCTGACCCCGAGGGGCTACCCTCAGTCCTATGTTCCAGGTTGAGTTTCCCAGGAAGCAGTTCTGAGAAGGAGATTTGTGTGCAAAAAGTTAATTGGAAAGTGCTTTGGGGATGCACCACACCTGATGGGGAGGGAGGGCAGGAGGGAGGGGCAGAATAGGGAGCTGAGCTATTGTGCTAGCACAAGAAAGGCCTCAGCTGATCCCTGGAAAGGGGTGGCTCTGGAGTTAAGAAGGTCCCTTTGAGTGTTCCCCTACTGGTGTGAGGGGGCTGGGCCTTTGAATGGCATATGACCTTTGGCGAGGCAGCTCTCTTCAACCAAGAGCAAATTCCAAAGTGGTACTGAGTTGAGAGCTGCCGACTGCAGGCAGCTCAGGGGTGAGGGCTGGGCTGTTTACTGCTGTGCACGCCATTACAGTGCACGCACGCATGAGTACCATAGGGTCTACAGGAGAAGCTCTAGGGGACCTCCCAACCAGAAGAGAATTTCCCAGGGAAGGCTCAATGAGGCCTAGCTTCTGAGATGGGCTCAGGACCATGGAAATTATCTTGTATGTCATATGCACTGGGGGTGCCTGATCATCTGGAGATGTCAGAGCCTCGAAGGCATATGGGACAAGTTTGGGTAAAAGTGAGGAGCAGTTCTGTCTGTTGGGAAAGTGGAGGTGAAGAGACAGTGGAAAAGTGAGTGATAGTCATCTCCATGGCTCAGACCAGTTTATGGAGAGGCGTGAGACCGGGTGAGAGACACCAGGCTGAGACCAGGTTACAGAGAGGCATGAAAGGTTGGCTCAGCTTTCGGACTTCTTTCTCAAAACTATGGATATATCTCATTAACTCAGGCTGAAGCAGTGTGAGCAGAGCTGAGCCTCAGCCCTTGGAGAGGGGAGAGGTAGAGAGACTAGCTAACTGGTGGTTCTGGAAGCCCAGGTGAGAAGTCTGCCTTGTTAAATGGGGTAAAATAGAGCTGGACCAACTGGGTCAGGTGGGAGGGCACTCCATGGTGGAGAATCTCAAGTGCCAGACTGAGCAGTTTGGAGTTAATATTTGATCCCCAAGGAGCACTGGTTTAGGTTTTGAGATCTGGAGTGCCGCAAGAGAGCGTGACCAAAAATGAGGGTGGGAGTGTCAACACCTGTCAAAGCAATCTAGCTGGTCAGAAAGCTCTAGCACCACTCCAATTACGGATCAGCAAGTGCTTTTTAAGACTCTGCTTGAGTGCCGTGAAGGTATTAAAGAATGTATCCCAGACGCTGGCCTTGACAGAAAATGTCATTTTATAAAGTGTTTTCACTGTATCTCCTGAAGTCATGAAGAATTATATACAAAATAGGTGTGGATTGCAGATAAATATGTCTGGTCTAAAAAGAATTGGCAACACCATCTTGGCAGAATGACTGATTAGTGGCTTTGTTTTGGAGACTGGGTATTTTTTTTTCACATTGAATATGGAAGAGAATATGATGAAACCCAATGAGATGGAAAGATGTGCTTTCCATTCATCTGTAGACTGGGGCAGCCAATATCAATTACCATCATTAATTAGAGTTAATCAATTAAATCATTAATTTCTCGAGTCATTGGCAATAAAAAGCATAACAATGTATATTTGCCAAAATGATTTGCAATCTCAGTGAAAACAGTAATTCAGCAATTAAATACAAAGAAACTCCATTAATTTGCATTGCTTTTACTTACCAAAGTAGTTAATTACAAAGATTAGTCAGAAATTGATACAAATCAAAGTATGAGTGGTGGTGAGGAAGGATATGACAAAGTCCTTGCTAAAAGGCAAATCAATGATATTAATGTTTAGGTAATTTATTTTATGACAAAACAAGGGTTCTCATACTGCCTATCTCATGCAAATACTAGAAAGAATAGCTCATGATAATAATTGGAAAGCTCTGTACATATGCAATCTTCCATTCAAATACTTGAAAAAGTCACAATGATCACTTACTGTTTTTGAAAGCAAAACTTTAAACCAAGAGCAAACTATTGGCAGTATTAAATCAAAATTATCATTTAAATTACTTCCAATTGCAGACGCTTTATACTGTAAGCTGCCCACATCATAGGAAGGAACTTACTGTGTTGCACATGAAGAGGGCCTTAGGCTCAAACTGTGGAAAGAGCCAAGATGTCCATCGACAGATGAATGGATAAAGAAGATGTGGTATATATATATACAATGGAATATTATGCAGCCATCAAAAGGAATGAGATCTTGCCATTTGCAACGACGTGGATGGAACTGGAGGGTATTATGTTGAGTGAAATAAGTCAAACAGAGAAAGACATGTATCATATGATCTCACTGATATGAGGAATTCTCAATTGCAGGAAACAAACTGAGGGTTGCTCGAGTGGGGGGTGGGGTGGGAGGGTTGGGGTGACTGGGTGATAGACACTGGGGAGGGTATGTGCTCTGGTAAGTGCTGTGAATTGTGCAAGACTGTTGAATCTCAGATCTGTACCTCTGAAACAAATAATGCAATATATGTTAAGAAAAAAAAAAAGAAGAAGGTAGTGGGAGGGGAAGAATGAAGGGGGGGAAATCGGAGGGGGAGACGAACCATGAGAGACTATGGACTCTGAAAAACAAACTGAGGGTTCTAGAGGGGAGGGGGGTGGGAGGATGGGTTAGCCTGGTGATGGGTATTAAAGAGGGCGCGTTCTGCATGGAGCACTGGGTGTTATGCACAAACAGTGAATCATGGAACACTACATCTAAAACTAATGATGTAATGTATGGGGATTAATATAACAATAAAAAATTAAAAAAAAAAGAGGGCCTTAGGCTCTCAGGGGTTCATCGTGCCCCAGGACCCTGGCTGCGAAGGGGTAGACTGGGTTCCATGAACCCAACCACAAGAAAGTGTGGTCATCTCTGGACAAAATATGGAAACTGATTGTAGGGCAGAACCACAGCAGGTGGGAACTGGAGGGGACTCCCGCCTTTAAGAGGAAACTGCACTTCTGGGGTTAAGAAGTCTGTGACCCTGCTGGGACAGGTACAATACAGATTGAAAGGAGATGGGCATTTCCCTAACCAGGGCAGAAACAATGAAAGCTTTAACATTCAAAATGAACACACATTTTTAACACAAAATTAAAAACCTATGTCAATTCTAAGAATCACTAACCAAATAAATAGAAATGATGGTTTTAATTAATCAACTCCTGTACTATAAATATTTTTATTTATTTATTTTTATTTACCTTTATCCCTGTGACATAGGGATACCTATCCCCAGTAAACAGATGAGAAAATCGAGGGAGGTAGATGGTTGTTAGGCTATTGGCTACTGAGCAGCAGAGCTGAGATGCACACCCTCCCAGTGGGGCTCCTGAACTGGGAGTTTAACCAGTACAGTGTTCAAAAAATAACGAGCTTTATAAATCACTGAAGAAAGACAATTCAAAACACAAACGGCAAAAATTTGAATAGCAAATCCAGGGAAGAGCAAATCCAAATGATTCATAAACATTTGAAAGATCAAATTCAGGAGCATCAGGGAATGCAAATTAAGGTAAAGGGACTAACTTTGGCTGGGAACCTCAGGGAGGCAGGCAAAGGCTTCAGGGCTGTGCAGGGAGAATGCGGGAAGCGGCATATCTGGCAGGATGGGAACTGGGATCTCCTTGGGCAATAGCTATAACAGTTGGCAATACCACGTTGGTCTCCCTAGCCATTTCCCTCGTGGGAACCCATTTCACTGAGAGGAATGAAAGACTTTTGCAGGCACATCTGGACAAATATATAACTTCCAGATGGGAAAAATGATAACCATTTAATTGCCCATCAGCAGGGAAACTGCTGGAAGGCTGGGTAACCCATGATGCACCTGCTGCACGAATGAGCATGCATTTATCCACTGAATGCAGCAGAAGCCCCATTGGATGGCTGGGAAGATTTCTACAACGTACTGCTGAGCTGGAAGGTGAGCTGCAGAGTAGCACCCATGGCGTCTTTATTTCTGTAAAAGGAACTGTGTGTATGTTTACATGTTTGTGTGACTAAGTGAGAATGCGTACAATGTTGCGACATGGTTCCTTAGGTGGGAGGCGGGGAGAGGGCTTCCATGCCCTGGAATGGGGAGGGGAGGGAAGATAAGAAGAGGAAAGTGCAAGGAAAAAGAATGAGCCTACACTTTAAAATAGAATAATAATGTATCCGATTTATGTAAAGTAAATCTGTGAGTCTGTGAAGAAATGTACAAACATATATTGTTAGATTTCTATCTACCCCCTTTTCCATGCACTGACCATAAGGGATACCCACAATAAGGGAACAAGCAACGTGGTGTGGATGAATGTGCATACAGGATCATATTTTGTTAACAAGAAACACCACTTCCCTATCCACGTGAGCATCTGCTGGAGTGGAGGATGGAGGCTGGTGTCCACAGACTAGGTGAGGGCAGATGAGGCAGAAGAACAGCTTTTCATTGTTTTATTCCACTTGGAATACAGGAACATTCACTCTGTAATTTTAAAACTGAAAGATACATTTCAAAAGAAAGGAAAAGGTCAACACCCGCATTTCAAAGTCATACCCATAAAATGTCCCCCAAGGATCAGCTCCTGTCCCTCAGTCGAACGCCCCTTGGTGATCTTGGATAACTGCAGATAGACACCCCCAGGGCTCCCCTGGCCAAAGCCTGCAATTTTGGTATTCCCCCAGAAGGAAGTTCTGTGTGACCCTGTGACTGCAGAGCCCTGAGCCCTACCCCGCATGGCTGTGGTAGGCTGTCTGCTCTCACCAGGCTCAGGATAGGACCTGTGAACTCCAGGCAACTGAGCAGAAAGTACAGAGGCTCACTTGCCAGAGAAAGGCACCAGCTTAGAAGAGCTGGTCCTCTGGGATGCTGAGGGCTGAAATGCACGTGCTCTGGGTCAGGCTGGTATCCTAGAGCATGTGGGAAGAAAGATGATATGCTTCCGATTACTTAAAGTGCCAGAAGAACATCAGTATTTTTAATGATATAGGTTTACTTTTTAATAACAGAAGCTCTGGCCAGAAAATTGTGGAGATGTTGTAACTCCTAAAAAAAGAAATTTTGCTATAAGTCATCCTGTCCTTTTCTTAGGCATGTGCATTCCAAACATCGGATTCCTCCTCTTCTTAGCGGGTGGCTGTCTCTGAAATTTGGGCAAAGCAGGAAGAACTCCCGGCATCCCAGCTCTGGAGACCCCAGGGTGGATACAATCCTGAGAGGGATGACATGAGAAGGGCAGCCCCACCTGTTCACACAGCTCTCGGTGCTGCCATGGGACAATTCCCATTGCTGGAGACCAGAGCCCATCTGCTTATACCTCTGCAGCCTGTAGGAACAAGCCCATACACAACCTTTCAAGGTCAGTTATAGATGTTCTGTCTAAAATTAAATTTGTACTGAAGAAGAAACAGTGCCTAACTAATAAGGCGCCTTCCTTTCCCCTGTGTGGTTGCTAGGATCATGAAGGCACCCTTGCACCCCCAATTTCTGCTTCCTGTATCACCCAGCAAGGCATAGCTGACTTCTCTGGTGAGCCCGTGTTCCATGTCCAGAGGGCCATAAGGAATAGGCCCAAGGCAGGAGGTACTGGATATAACTTGCAACCTATTCATATGTATGGACGACCTTTTTTTCAAAGATTTTATTTATTTATTTGAGAGAGAGAGAGAGAGCAGGAGCAGGGGAACAGAAGGAGAGGGAGAGAGAGAATCTCAAGCTGACTCCCTGCTGAGCAGGGAGCCCAATTAGGTGCTCAATCCCAGGATCCTGAGATCATGACCTGAGCTGAAACCAAGAGTTGAACACTTAACAAACTGAGCCATGCAGGCGCCCCTAATTTATCATTTTTTTAAAAGATTTTATTTATTTCTTTGAGAAAGAGAGTGAGAGAGAATGAGCACAAGAAGGGGAGAGGGAGAAGCAGACTCCCTGCTGAGCAGTGAGCCAGACGCGGGGCTCAATTCCAGGACCCCGGGATCATGACCCAAGCTGAAAGCAGACGCTTAACTGACTGAGCCACCCTGGCACCACAAAAAGCAGATTTTTTTATAATTAGATTTTCTTTTCACTTGGCACGAAAAGTTCAGCATGTTACTTAATACACAGAAGACTGTCACATGTGTACACACATGTACATACACTCACATGCACACACACACACACACATACTCATACTTCCCTTACTTTGCATGTCAATTCTGATTCCAGACACCGTAGCCTCTTCCTACGCTGTTCTGTGAATGTTGAACTAAAGACACCCACACACATTGCTTACTCCTCTCCCAGAAGTGACCAGCTGCCCCCGGCCAACTGTTAACATTTGCCCCCCATAGCAGTCATTCTTTCTTTGAAAATGGAGTGGGCGGTACCAGCCCTGCTCTTTCTCCTGCCCTGTTACCAGGCAATGAAGAAATCACCAACTGCATCTGCCATGGAAATCAGTGCAGATGGAAGAAAGATGCTCAGAATCACCACTGGGGAACAGAAAGAGGCCCAAGTGCACATAATCAAGGATTTTACACTTTGTGTATGGGGCTGCCTATGGAGACATCTTTGGGGGTTTTCCACTCTAAAGACCAATGGGACCTCTGCTTTTGAGATAAAGGGAGAAGCTTGCTGCCTTCAACTTTCCTTCTGCTCTCCATTGGGGAATCCTGTAATTTGCATTTTAGATGTAAATTCATGTAAATCAGCACTTATTTTCAGATGAAATCCTACCATTGAGAACAATCTGGAGTCATTCTCTAATGCCAGCATGCATTTGATCCCCATATAATTTCTTGGCATTTGGATTAAGCCTGCAATAAGGGTGGCATGCTCATGATTGGGCATGCAAGACAATTGACCCTTATTTTGCCACAAGGACAGGGAAATCTAATTTTAACGCCTTTTTTAGCATCTGAGACAAAGCTGGGCTCAATGCCAGTTCTGCTAATTGGCTGGAGTGTGGGCCATCCAGTACCAACCTTTTGGGGTCAGTTATATTTTCTTTTTGCCTTCCCTCCAAAGAAAGCTCTTCACCCCCAGTCTGTTCATTGTCAGTCGATGTGTTCAGTTTCAGTAAAGCAAGAGAATGTATATAAACCAACTCAAATTAACTATCCCTTTCAGGCAGACCTTACCCCAGGGCTGTGTCCTTGTGAATGATGGATGTATCATTCTGGTGATCATATCTGTATACAGAGGAAAGCCCTGAGCAGAAGTCTTTAGGAAGAAAGAGGTTGCAATACTCAAGTCTTTGGAAAAATAGATGCTGATAGGACATACCAGCTTGCAGCTCTTATTGGGAATTGAGAAAATAAAGAAAAGGTAGGGAATGTTCTTCTGAAGGCTGAAGAGCATTGGCTATCTAAAGACACATTACATAGATTGTTCACATTACACAGATCTGTTGTTACATAGATTTAGATAAACATTAGAAAAAAGTCATGAGCCTGAAATAGAACAGTACATCATTTGGAAAAGCGTAAGATTATAGGCAGAATATCAATATAGACTGACTGTGAAGAGGCTCCTTGTGTGTCGTAAGGAATATGTGCTGGAAATCACACTGAGGAAGATGAGGCAATGGTCAAAACAGGACACTCATAGCGGGTGCAGAATCCTCAGTGCATCATGGTGGATAGAATGAACCAGGCAGCTTCTCAGATGACTCTGTTGAGGGTAAGGGGGCCAAGAGTAGATGGCACACACTCTCTCGATAATACCAGGAGAAATAATTCTAATGATTGTAAAAAAAAAAAAATCAAGATTTTTTCTTACCCCTTACAACTCTTGTACATCTATTATTATTGTTAAACTACTTTTGAAATATGGATGGATAGTTCTTGCTGATTTTTCGCTTTTCTTCTCTTTTGGGAGATTTTTGGGGGTGTGGTTTGAAGCTGAGAGTTTGCTGTCACCTTTAGCTGTCATTCTGTCTAGGGATCTTGGTGAGGTGGCCAGCTGACTCCCCTGGGTGAAGAGGCAACAGCCTCCGCGCATCTGTAGGGACCCGCCAACATCTCTCAGGCCAGGAGTCAGATGGCAGGGAAGGAGCAGGTGGGGTTTAATTAGCACAAAGAGCCAGCTCATTAGTGGCGAGGGGTGTCTGCCGGGAAGCTGAGCAGGCAGCAGCCCCTTTAAAGGGAAGAAACAAGGAATTAGTGACGAATCGTTATTAGAATGCAGACAGGCTTCAGCTAAATCATTATACTCATTCCCATAATGAGAGGCCAACAAATAGAAACGTCCCACCCGAGAGTCCACAAATAGAGTTGGAGGGGGCAATTTAGATAGGGAGTGTTCTGCAGAGAGCAGTTACAAGGCTTTAGCACTTGGAGAACTGAAAATTTGAGGGAAAGATGGAATAGGAAGATTTAGTCAAGTGATGGAATAACAACTTTCGAGAATAAAAGGGGCTGCTATGCTGAGGATGGTGACCAGCTGTCCCTTCTTTCCAGTGAGGCAGGAACAAAGGCAGGGAGAGGAGGGGCCAGTAAGAGGGGGTGGCATGTGGGGCACAGGGGGCAGAAACTGGGGGGGTGAACATGGCAGCGATAAAAGTCATGGGCCCTGGAGGTAGTTCTCAGTGTGGACCTGCAAAATAGCTGGACTGATCTTAGCAAACACCTGACCAGTGCCCTCCAGGAAGGCTCACTGGGGAAAATGGAGGCTCATGGCAGGGGGGCATGGGCACCCACTAGGGTTCAAGGCCTCCACTGTTCTCAGGATGCAGGACCCCGGGGGGTGGCTATCAGAGCCCCCAGGGCCGGCACAACTGGGCAGCAGGAGGCACAGCACAGACCTCCCCACGTCCCAGTGCAGGTGAAGCCCAGACCTAACACTGGGGTTTTCACCTGTGTTTCCACCTCCTTCCTGCCCCACTTCTAGGACAAGGTCCAGTTCAATTCACGCTGCCTGTTTCTACAGGCCCAGCTCCCTGGAACACACTTCCTAGTAAGTCTGCAATGTCAGCAACCTCCGCAAAACAAATACCTTCGTTAGAGTGGGGAAAAAAATGGAGCCGCAGACCCGTTTTCAGGATCACTTTTGAAGGAACAAGTGTGGAGTCTCAGATTCTAGAGGTGATGGCTGCTGATTATAGTTGGAATAATCTCTCTCAAATCTTTTGAGAACAGAGGCTATAACTCCAGCTCATGGAATGCTGCAAAGATTCTGCCTCAGAGAGGCTCTGATCAGCGGAGGGTCCCTCCTGGGTCTTGAGAGCTACCGCGTTCTCCCAGCACTTTCCTTGTCTGAGTACTGCTTGTTTGGGAGCAATATCATGGAAAATGAAACTTCACTTACTGGACCTTTGCTGAGGATGGGCAGAGAGTAAATATGGCCAGCGCTTTTTTTCCTCTGTCATCCTCCTATAAATCCAATTCCATCTCTTCTCTGTTTTCGTCGCTAATAGCTCCAGACCCGCTCAGTGATTCTCTCAGGCATGGTCATGCTGGCTTCACGGAGGGGATGGCAACAATCAGTAGATTCATCTCTGAGCTGTGTGCAATTAGATGACAGACACAACGTCCTAGCCAGCCACATGCTTCATTGACTGATTTTGTTTGTTCCAATGGATAAGTCGCAAGGTCTGGGGTGGTGTGGTCTGGGGAGAGATGAGCCCATGACCAGGCTGACATCTCTTCATCCGTCCCAGAGCCAGGACGAGGAGGGAGGAGGTCACACCACCCTGCTTCTCCTCCATCTTTTTTTTTTTTTAAAGATTTTATTTATTTATTTGACAGAGAGAGACACAGTGAGAGAGGGAACACAAGCAGGGGGAGCGGGAGAGGGAGAAGCAGGCTTTCTGCTGAGCAGAATGCCGACACGGGGCTCCATCCCAGGACTCTGGGATCATGACCTGAGCCGAAGGCAGACGCTTAATGACTGAGGCACCCAGGCACCCCTGCTTCTCCTCCACCTTAGACATGTTGTAAGTACCTACAAGTTTTTCCAGGAAAAGCACTTTGGTCAATTAAAAAATTTTATGATATTTACATATCATAAAATTCACCACTTAAAGCATTATTTTTTTAGTGTATTTGCGTGGTTGTGCAACCATAACTGTTACTTAATTCCAAAATGTTGTCACCACTCCAAAAAAGAAATCCAATACCCCTGCACGGTCACTCTCCACTTCCTTCCTCCCCAGCCCCTGGCAATCACTGATCCATTTGCTATCTCTGTAGATCTACCTACTCAGGGCATTTCAGGTAAGCACAATCATTCAATAGATAACCTTTTGTGTCTGGCATCTTTCAGTTAGCATAATGCCTTCAAGCTTTTTATGGCTAAGTAACACTCCATTTTATAGATAGAGCACATTTTGTTTATCCATTCATCAATTCGTGGAAATTTGGGTTTACCACCATTGGTTTGTTATGAATAATATGATTTTGAACTTATGTATACAAGTTTTTGCGTGACACATTTTCAATTCTCTCAGATGTATTACTTAAGAGTGGAATTGCTGGATCGTATGGTAATTCTACATTTAATTTCAGAAGAACTGCCTGATGCTTTCCACAGTGTGTACGACACTCTACACTCCTAACAGCGGTTGGGAGGGTTCTCCTTTCTCTACATCCTTGCCAATACTTGTCTTTTCCCTTCTCGGATGATGGCCATCCTAAGTGGGTGTGAAATCATACCTCATTTCATTTTTGATTTGCAGTTACTCAACTATTAATGATGTTGAACGTATGTGTGTGTGTGTGTTTGTGTGTGTACTTGTCGGCCATTTTGGACAAATGTCTCCTTTGGAAAAATGTCTATTCAAAATTTTTGCCCATGTTTTAATTGGGCCATTTGTCTTTTTTATCATAGAGTTTTACATGCTCTTTATATATGTTGGATACAAGACCCATATCATGATTTGACCCAGATACATGATTTGCAAATATTTTCTCCTGTCCTCTAGATTATCTTTTTACTTCCTTTGTAGTGTCTTTTGATGTATGTAAGTTTTTAATTTTGATGAAACCTTGGTCAATGTTAATCAAAAGACAGGTCTGTGTTTTTAAACTTGTTTTCAATATCAAAACACTAAGAAGTAAATTCTAATTTATTTAATGAGATAAATTAAATATTAAGGAGTGAATTTTGGTCAAGTAGCATTGAGCTTTGAAGGGCCACAAACCATTGCAACATATAAGATTTATTTTCCTTCAGGGGAACCTGGGTGGCTCAGTTAGTTAGCTGTCTGCCTTCAGCTCACATCATGATCTTGGGGTCCTGGGATGGAGTCCTGCATGGGGCTCCCTGCTCAGCGGGGAGTCTGCTTCTCCCTCTCCCTCTGTGCTCTCTTTCTCTCTCACTCTCTCAAGTAAATAAATAAAATCTTCAAAAAAAAAAGATTTATTTTCCTCCAACAATCACTTTTTCCCTTGGGGAGCACCACTGCCACCCCATTTTCACTGAGAATGCAGAAATGAGGTCAGAGCTATCGCTCTTTACCTAAACTTAGGTGAGGTTGGGAAAAAGACTTGAGCCCACTGTGTGTGTGAATTAATCTGCTCGGGTGCTCCAGACCCTGTCCCAGACCAGAGACATTCTCTACTTCCTTAGGCCATACGTGATCTTTCTCAGCTAAACCTTTACAGATTGAATATAAAGGCACCAGTGGTTTTATTCTTCCCTCCCTGTGCAGTCTTGGACCGCAGACTGTTCACAGTGCCTCGGAACATTTCCAACAGTTGTTCAGTTTACACAATTTATTGCTTAATCATATGCTATGGGTTTATAGCTGGGTTTCGATCTGCCAGTCCTGGCTTGCTTTTATGTTCACATAATACACATCACTGGCACTGGATAAATACTTGGAATACCAACATAAATCTTACTTCCTCCAACTTGATTTGAAGGTTCCATGCTGACAATGTCTTAAAGACCTCTTTTTATTCCATTGCAAAGTCTAGCTTGGTATTGTGCACCAGCATGGATTTGACACCTATTGACTCCTTGACATTTGTGTGTTTCTTCATCTAAAAGAAGTGATGCGTGTGCTTTGTTAGAATAACTTCCTAATCTTTTTATTTTGCTATGTGTCCCTGGTCACATATGGGTGGCATTCATGGAGTTGGGGTTACTTGCTGTCAGATCCCTGGGATAGGCCCTGGACAGCTAGGTTGGAATCAGGAAAAAGAGTATTTTCCCAAAGTGTTGGAAACCATGGTAGTGTAGAAGCTAGGTGACTTAAGGGAGAAAATCAGAGGTCAGGACCAACCTAGCTATATTTAGAATCAGACATGTGGGTCCCTTGAAGGCTGCAAACAGCAAGTCAGGTGAGTGATGAAGGGCCCTGAGACCACCATGAGGTGGATAAGCAGTATAAGGCAGGTTAAGGTGAAATGGCCCTCGAGGAAGCTGGGAACAGCCAGCCCAGTAAGAAAGGTGGCCCAGTGGGATTTGAAGGTGTAGCCATTCCAGGTGACTGACGAGTACAGCAAGATGAACAATCAGGACCGACGAGTAGCCCTAGGAGTATGCTCTACACTGTCCTAGAGATACTGACCCCAAATCTGCACTGCACTGGTGGAGAGGGAGCTATGGTTTAACTGGATCTTTTATTATTATTATTATTATATTCAGTTAGCAACTAGGTCTTTTTGCTATTCTTAGTTAGAAAACTTTTTAAGAGAGAGGCCAATGAATACGTATATGTATAAACTCCAAAGTGCCTCGTTTCTATAATGACAAAACTTTATTTTTGCTCTAAATTCTCCCACAATGTCTATGAACTGAAATCACATACAATGCTGTGAACCTTCACCTCTAATATCTGTCCATGCAGACTTGGTCTAAGGGGCCGTGAAACTGGGGATTTCTTAAGGGACAGGGCTTATGGGCTGGCTCCTTTTATCTTCCTCAGAGGTGAAGTGCTTTTCTCCCTTCTCTCTCTCCAGTAACTTCCACAGACTCCATTATTGGGTGTCTCACTTGCTTTTTTCCTCTGAGAAGCGAGTGGTTGGGGCCATTGGTGGGAGCAGATAATGGAGTTAGTCATCCATGTACTTTGTAGCCCAGGATCCTCAGAAGGCTTTAGTAAGAGCCTAACACAAAAGGAAGCTAGAATAAGAGACCCAGATGTCTTTATAGTGTGTCCACTGAGGACAGGGCTTAAGATGGTCTGCATCTAGTAGGATCGGATCTGGTGCATCCATTCATGCTCAACCAACCCCAGTTGGCAAAGGTCTCTCAAGCCACATCCAAGCCCAGGATAGCTAGGTTGCAGGACTGTTCTGAGAAGCTCCAGAACTTCAAGGACAGGATGTTGGTCTTCTCCCTGGAGACTGGGAATAGTACCCCAGGTGATGCTGGATTGCTGGGACAAGAGTAGACTCATGTAGTCAGCAGTGTGCCTTCTGAGAGCAGCCATGTCATGCTGTGAGTACTGGCGAGTCTGGACTGCCCGGGAGCTCAAGAACCTGTTCTTTTTGTAGTGAACAATGTAGAGTTGTTCTGGGTTGAGCTGTGGGGTTTCCCTGGTAAATAACCCAGGAAATGTGAACTCTTCTAGAAGAATCTTGAGGTGTCCTGACTGCCTTATTGCTCTTGGAGCCTCCCCTCAAGGACTCAGAGGCCTCAGAGAGTGGTGAGTTCATTACCCTGGGAAGAGAGTCTGAAACCCCAAGATGACCCAGTTATGCACTGATTCCTAGATGTAAAAGTGGGTACACATGGGCCCCTTGCTTGGGAATAGACAAGAGGAACTTAAAAATGTAAGAATATGACTTCTGTACCTGGTTTTGTTCACTGTGTAAGAGGTATCTTCTGCTGAACTGATCATAGACACATAGACACTTGGATGTTGCTAGGTGACAGTCTGAGATGTGATCAAATCCAAGCTAATAACTGAAATGAGTGTTCTGGATAATCTGTGACTTTCTGTTTGTTATCTCCCTATCCCGATTCCTCAGATAATTAAACATGGACATCTCAAGTAGCCTGTCATTGCAAATCCTGCTCTGCTACAGGAAGCATTTTGTTTCCAAAGAAGGAAGAATGAAGGCAAAATTTGATGTAAGGTTTAGTTAGAACTCACATTTCATGGCTTCATCCTCTCCTCCTTCCCTGTTCCCTCCTCCTCCTGCTCCGTCTTCCCTCCTCTTCTTCTTGGTTGTACCAAATAATACTTTATTTCCTAATTTTTAAAGTAGGTATTATCCTCAACTATAGAAAATCAAAAGATTAATAGCCTCAAAACCACTGTAAATCATATTTTCTTGTTGGACTTAGTAATTTTTTGGGCAACAAATATCTCAATTTTGAATCTCTCTGCACATTGAGAATAAGTTGGATTTTCTTAAATAATTTCTTAAAACCTTTAATGACATAGGGGAGGACATATCCTATCAGTGAGGTATATACATGTCCAAGATATGGAAATCCATAATAAGGATGCTTTAAAACTAGTCATCTTCATATGTGTCAAATGTGGTGCTCACAGGAACTCATAACATATTTACCCTCTTTTTTTTTTCCATGGAAGACAAATTGCAGCTGATACTTTAGAAAAAGTTACCATTCCAGATTAAGTGACTATTTTGTATGAGATAATAGTTAAAAGCATGGACTCTTCATTAAATAATTACCTATCATCTCTTATGTGGAAAATACCTTGTTAAGTATCACCAAGGATACAAAGTAACAGGACCTTGTGTCTCTGATCACAGACATCTCATTATCTAGTGAGTCAAGATTAAAACATGCACAAGAAACTGTAACCAAATCACTGTGACACCAGTCTTGTAAGGAGAGATGACATAGACTAGCATTTCAGATGTGGGCTAACTTTACTTGGGTCATTAAAGTGCAGGTCACATTTAAATGAGATTATAAAAAAATAACCGAATTTAAGAAAGCAGAAATGAGGGAGAACATTCAGGAGGTGTATATGTGAAAAGGTGGAGGGGCAGCAAAAGGAGGGACCAGCATCCAATGATGACTGATGGCAGCACAAAACACAGAACACACTGGGAGCATGGCAGGATGTGGCCAGACTCCTCAGTGTTTGCAATGGGCAATGGCTGCCCTTTATCATTTCTGAGCACTGAAGTGATACAGTCATGGGAGAAATGATCTGAGAATGGATGAACCAGAGGCAGAGTGATGGTTTAGAAGCATCTTATGGGAGTTCAAGAATGAGAGATTGAAGATGTGGCAGTCCAGAGGGTATGGCAGGAATAGAAAGGAAGGGATAGAAAATGCAAACTTAACCATATGAAGAAAACCTCCTAAGACTTGGTGATTGATTGGCTACAGAGGGAGGCAGGAAAGGAGAGGAAAGAACCAAAAAGAACTTGAGGGTTTTATGTCTGCATGATTAGAAACATGATTAAATGTGAAGTCAGGAGGAGGATGTGGTTTGAGAGAGAAAATTACTGTGTGTGTTTACAGGTGATGAATTCTAGGAGCTAAAGGTCCAATAAGCAGATGCAAAGGGTGCATGGTGAGAGATGGGTAATAGCAAAAGTGGATTTAGGGAGTTGCCTTTTTGCAGGTGTAGTGAAAGCTACAAGTGTGAGTGAGATCATGGGAAGGAAGTTGGCGAAAAATAACAACTTTGGGAAAGTTTTTACTCCAAAGGCGATGGGATTCCCATGAGTGAACTCTTCCTGTTGTAAGAGTTACAAGAGTTTGGGCTCCACTTGGGCATCTCATGTCACCTCCAGTTCAATATGTTCAAACCAAATTCATCGTGTCCACTTGGCCTCCTCTTTTTTGTCATCCTCTGGCCTTATCTCCGTTGTAGTGCCAATAATAAGTGAGCCAACAAATGGGAAACCTTGGAAACCCTCTTTTCACTGTCTTTATCCTGTCTGTTAGTAAATTGTGAGTACTTAAATGTAATATAGTTAAATTTAGGATTAGTGGGGCTTTTTTTGGGTCTTGTTAAAAAACTCTTCTCTACCTAAAGTCATGAATATGTTCTTCTATATAATTGTCTACATGTTTTATCCTTGAACTTTAACATTCATGACATTAATCTACCTGCAAATGTTTCTGATACATGTTATATGAAGTAGTAGTCTGATTTCATCTATGCTTTTCCATATGGATAACTATCTCAACAGTATTTATCAAAAGGACACCTCCACTATCTTAAGAGTCACTCTAGATTTATGCCAAGAGTTCATGCATGTATAAGATTTCATTATTTTTTATGGCTGAGTAATATATATATGATATATATGTTATATATATGAGGGACACTTGGGTTACTTCTGTATCTTGGCTATTGTAAATTGTTGCGGTAAATATAGGTTTGTATACATCTTTCCAAACTAGGGTTTTTCTTTTCCTTGGGTAAATACCCACTGGTGGAATTACTGGTTCATATGGAATTCTATTTTTAATATTATGAAGAACCTCCACAATGTTTTCCACAGTGGCTGCACCAGTTTGCATTCCCCCAAAAAACATAATCCTATAAGAACATGGATGAATCTAGAGACACTACTACTAATACTAAGTGAAATAAGTCAGTAAGAGAAAGACAAATGTCATATGATTTCTCTCACATGTGAAACTGAAGAAACAAAACAAACAAACAAAAAGAGACAAACTAGAAAATAGACTCTTATACAGAGAACAAACTGATGGTTTACCAGAAGGGGGGTTGGTGGGGATGGGTGAAATAGGTGATGGTAATTAAGGATTATCATCATGGGCACTGAGTAATGTATAAAATTGTTGAATTGTTATATTGTACACCTGAAACTAATTAACACTGTATGTTAATTATACTTGAATAAAAAAAAGATACTTTCACCCATCAAATTAAAAACTTAAAGGAAATGGAGCCATAATTTTTTTAAAGTGTTCATGCAGATAGAGATTTGCTTCTAGGCCCTATCTTGTTCCCTTTCATCCATTAGTCTCTGCACGAACAAGTATCATACAGTCTTGGTTGCTACACTTGATAATATGCTTTAGACATGGTGAACAATTTTCCCATTTCCAATTATTATTCAAGAATGAGTTGGATAGGGGCGCCTGGGTGGCTCAGTCGTTCAAGCGTCTGCCTTCGCCTTGGGTCATGGTCCCAGGGTCCTGGGATCGAGCCCCACTTTGGGCTCCCTGCTTGGCAAGCCAGCTTCTCCCTCTCCCTCTGTCTCTGCTCCCCCTGCTGTGCTCTCTCTCAAATAAATAAATAAAATCTTAAAAAAAAAAAAAGAATGACTTGAATATCCAAGTCCCTCTGTATTTCCAAATAAATTTTGCAACCAGTTTTGTCAAGTTTTCCCAAATCCTGCTGTATTGTTAGTTGAGATTTCATTAACTGTACATTTGAGAAGAATTGAAATCTTTACAAAATTGGGTCTATCAACCAATGCCATCCATTCGTTTGAGTCTTCTTTAATATCTCCTATTGACATTTTATATTTTCTCTATAAAACCCTTACATATTTTTAAGGTTTTTTGGGGGGGAACTATGTTTTATTTTTGCTTATTGCTAAGACTAATATCTAATAGTTTACTGCTGATGTTTTCTGCTGATGTGCTCTTAATACTTATCCCAGAAATTTCACTATAATATCTAGTTTACTGCTGATGTTTTCTTTGAGGAGTTTTATGGTTTCAGGTCTTCTATGTGGGTCTTTCTTTAATCCATCTTGAGTTTATTTTTGTGTATGGTGTAAGAAAGTGGTCCAGTTTCATTATTTTTCAAGTAGCTGTCCAGTTTTCCTAATGCTCCTATAATTGGCATTTTTAATATTTGTTTTGTAGACTTTTATTGTTGACATATAAAAATGAAATTTATTTTTATATGTTGAATTTTAATAAGCTTTCAATTTTGCTAAATTTTCCTTTTAATTCTAATGAAATTTTATGGATTATTTTTACACAAAAAAATTCGTATCATCTCCAAAATCACATCACTTCCATTTCCAGGTCTTGTATTTTCCCTTTCTTTGTAATTCTTGTCTTACTGGTGGCTAGCCCTGTGCTACAATGTTGAAAGCAATGTGCAGTATAAGACATTTTTTTTTTGTTCCTGATATCAAAAAATTTCAACTTTTTAACCATTAAATATGCTTTGCATAATTTTGGTAGAGTCTCTTTATTAGACTGAGGAAGATCTATTCTTAATTTATTAGGCAATCTGTCATTTTTATTATGAAAAGCTTTATCAAGTGCTATTTCTGCATCTGTGACTTTTCATTTGTTAACATTTTGGATTACATTGACTGATTTTCCACCATCAAACCAACCTTGCATTGTGCAGTTAAACCTAATTTAGTAATGATATCTATACTTTTTGCTGGATTCAGTTTGTCCATATTCTGTTTAGACTTTTTGCATATATGTTCAAGAGAGACTGGCCTGTGATTTTCTTTTGCCTATTGTTCTTGTCATATTTTTCATTAATGTTATACTCATTTCAGAAAATGACATGAGACATTTCCTGTTCTCCAAATGAATTTATTTCTATTTTGATTTTTTTTTAATGTTAGAGAAAAAAATGTGAGTTAAGACACTTGGACCTAATGTTTTCCTTAGGAAGAGATTTTTGAATTCTTTATATGGAAAAATTCTGTTGACATTTAATTCATTTACTGGGTTTACTGACATACTTGAGTTTAAATGTAACATCTTACTTTGTGATTTGGATTTTTCCCATCAGTTCTATCTATTTTTCTCTCTTTTTATGACTTCCTTTAGATTAACTGTTTTTCAAACCTGTCTTTCCTCTTCATTGGTTTAAATTCATGCACTTTGCTTTTGTGCTCTTAATACTTATCCCAGAAATTACACCATACCTGCTCAACTTACCACTTCTAAAATAATTATGTTTACCCTCTTTTTGAACAATGGAAGGAATTTAGAGCACTTTAACTCTTTTATCCTCTCCTGATTTATTTACTATCACTGTTGCTTTTTAAGATTTTATTTTGTTTTAATTCTTCAGAGATATTATATTTATACAGTAAATTTTATTAGGTTTATACATATATTGCCTCATTATCTGCACTTAACTTTCTTTCTTTTCTTTTCTTTTTTTTTGCACTTACTTTCTTCTTGTATTTCAAACCTACTATCTGGGAAAATTTTGACTCTACCTGAATTACACCCTTAATTTCTTTTACTGTGCTGTTCCTAGTGCTTTTGCTTTCTGTTGTTGTGTAAAGAGTATTTATTTAGCCCTTATTCTTGAAAGATATGTTCACTGGGTATAGAATTATTTCTCCCTGCTCATCACAGATGTCAGTTTTATGTCTTCTAGATTTCGTGGCTATTAACAAGAAGTCAACTATTACTCTCACTCACTGGAAGGACTCTCTCTGTCTCTCTTTCTACATATGCTGTGTATATATGTAGATGTGTTTTTTTCTAGCTGTTTTAGGATTTACCTCCTTGGGGTTTTTAAAGTTTTTATTATAATCTTAGTGTGGATTTATATCTATTTTTCCTGCTTGAAATTGATGACACTTTTGAGCCTGAATAGATAGAAAAATTATGATCCAACCAATTGTGAAGCTAGGGAGAGTTGTGGGAAATGATATCACAAAGAAAGGAGCAGATTCAGAAGGTATGGGAGGGAGAGGCAGAAGATGGAAACATGCTTTCAGGGCCAGATGCTTAGAAAAGGAGCCTTGATGAGGGTGGCAGTGTAGGGGAGTGGATTTGGGGCTGATGGTGGTCACACCTGAATGGAGCTCAGACTCTCCATGAAATGTGAGTAAATGACCTTTCTTTTCAACATCTCAGTAAATGTTGAATACAGAAGTTTGGAGAACCCTATAGTATAAGATTTCTAATATAATTCTTAAAAGTTGATAACCATGGTCAGAACTCTGAAGAATAAACCTGTGACATCACAATTGTAATCTGAATTTTTCCTGAAATTAAAAAAATTGGCTTTTCAGGTTTATCATATGATCTGAGCATGTTTTTTTGGAAATTAGTATAAAAGTGAGAACTTCAAATAGTTGAAATCAATTTTTCTTCATATAACAAAATATAGTCACATTACGATTGTTAAATACCTTTGAGTCATAAATTTTTTTAAGAGCACAGGTCATGAAAAGTAGATTTCATTCCAGTAGCTTACTGCCCTGATTAATTAATTATGCTTAAAGACAGCCTGGTGAGAGGTATAGTGCCATCGATTTCCAGGATGTATACAAGGTGGTGAAAACGTACCCATGGGGAGCAATTTTAATACATCAATCCATACAGACCCTGTTGTTGCAGCCAACCCGTATTTGATTTCCCAGAATGTCGGCATTCTGACCTGTGTTCCATTTGTCTGTACTCTGGTGATTGACTATTTTCCTATTTAATCTGGAAGAAATAAGAGGCTTGGGGCTTTCACAGTCTGTCAAGTTTCTCCCTGTCTACTATCCTTATCTCTTCATTCACTTATATTTCCCAGGCCACTAAGAGAAAAATTCACTGAAACCATTAGCTCTCAGACAAATGTTCTCACAGCTCATTCTCCATCAGAGAGGGGGAGCTTGGTGACCCTTTCACCCCATAGACCCCAAGGCCGGCTCAGCTAACCAGGCTTGCAGCATCCTTTCTTCCTGTCTTTCTTGCTCTTCCTTGGATTGATCTCTTTCTCCTGAAACTATACTTGCTGTCAGAGAGGACGTCAATCCCAAGTCTCTGATACTGGCTGACAAGGAAGGCTTGTGTAGACCCAAACCCACCAGGAACCACATTTTAAGGCTTTCTTGCCACAAGGGTATTCCACAGGATCAGCTACCCACAGGCTTACAACTGACACAGATTTATCTCTAATGTATGTCTGTGTATATGCATGCATGTAAATATGTGCATGCATGCATGTGAATGTGTGTATATGTATGTATGCTTGTGTGCATGCATGCATGTGAATGTTTTTATATGTATGTATGCTTGTGTGCATGTGTGCATGTGAATGTGTGTATATATGTATGTGTATGCTTGTGTGCATGTGTGCATGTGAATGTGTGTATATATGTATGTGTATGCTTGTGTGCATCTGGCACACATGCATTTGTCTGGCTGTCTGTTTTGCAGTCAGGCAGCTGATATGCATAGGAGTAGCCTCACATTGTCATCTGATCCTGTTAGATGACTAGAAACACCAGGCAGGCTTAGGTACTCCATTTCTAGCCATGGGAAATAATGATGAGGGCAGCTCTGCCTGGAGCTCGCAGAAGTCATGAAGGGTTCAGTGCAATAAGGGGGAAAGAGCCCTAGACCACATTGGTCCTGGTTTTGCTACTGACTGGTTGGATGATCCAGAGCACAGTTTTACCACATGTACGCTGGAGATGATTCTTCCTTTTTGGAGTAGCTGCAAGAACTAAATAAGATCATGTCTGATCAGCACTTGCCCAGCTCATGGTGCAATGGACCAATTGTGTCCCTTAAATTCATATGACCCCCGAATCCCAATGTGATGGTAGGATTACTATCAGGGGGCAGGGCCTTTAGGAGGTGATTGGGTCATAAGGGTGAGGCCCTTATGAGTGGGATTAGTGCCCTGATAAGGGGAGAGGAGAAGAGGCTCTCACTCAGCTCTTCTCACCACCTGAGGACAATGAGAAGTCTGCAGCCCTCCACCTAATCAAAAACCTGCCAAGGCAGGTGTGATCCAATTCTCTCTGTGCAGATGGATGCAGCGAAGAGAGGCCTCATGGGGAGAAAGTGATAGAGCAAGAGTTTGAGCCCTGTTCTACCCAACTCTGGAACCAACGTTCCTTCTTCTCAAGTATGCTCAGAGTACCAAGTCAGCATGCCATGAGGAGGAAGAATACAGCAGAGTACCTCCTGAGGAAGAAGGTAATGGCGTCAGGGGCTCAGAAGAGAGGAAGGGTGTGCAGGGGTGGACTCTCTGTGGAGGAGACTGATGGAGTCAGGGGCCCAGAGATGACCTTGATAGTGTCTGGGTTTATGGACCCTTTTTGCCACACATGGGTGGTTGATGGTCTGGGTTTATGTCTTGAGACAGAAATAAGCAGAAGTTGGAAATTCTGTGGACAGTCAAGACTGAGGGTTCACCACACTCAAAAGGCAGGAAATCAAGCAGAGGGTCCGTTTCCTTGCCCCCCTCTATTAGTGCCTCTCATCTCCTTTGCACAAGATAGTGCTGTTTTGCTGTTGTGGTTTAATTGCTATAAACGAGCGGGTCCTGGATAGATTCTGTCATGGTCCTACAAACTGAGAAAAGAAGGCTGAAGTGTCTCTAAGACTTATAACATGCAGGAAACAATGGGAAATTGTGGCAGTCACACAAATGTCCTGTTTTAAGGTCACCAATACAGAAAGAGTAAATAATTCTAGTGATTTTTAAAACATGCTTGCATAGACACTAAGGATGGCCTTATTTCTCGTTCATTTACTATAAACTAGAGAGCTCAGGAGACAGAACAGAAGTGAAAGCAAAAGACGATTTGATTTACGAACATTCAGCTTCAACATTTCAAGAAAATATCTGCTAATGGATCAAAGGTAAGGCTGTCCTAGAAAGATAGCAGCGTAACTGACATTAAGAAGCCCCACTTGCGATTTGGAATGCTGATGTCCCCTCAGTTTTTACAAAAGGACTTATTTAGTTGGCTTCCTATCAGAAGAACAGTTCACCTTCTCCTAGATTATTAACTTAATTTCACATATTGTGGTCTAAATCCTATTTTCTGATCTTTATTTGACTGAGAACAGCGAATTGACTTTACTAGGGCCCTATACCCCGTGTGTCCCCCCTTAATTCTGAGGCCAGCAGGCGGGTTTCTAGCTGCTGTTCTTCTGTTAGTGCATTTCTTCCCCTCAGCCCTGCCATTGAACGTCATCCACGTGACCAGAGCACAGCCGGCTTTTCACTTGTGATCCAAGGTTAGTTAATGAGCCTGGTCACTGAGTAGATGGCTTTGCTTTTCTGCTTAATAAATTGCTGTCCTTCCAGGATTATTTCTTGGATTATGATGTAATTAATGAAAGCAGTTCACAGGGCGCCTGGGTGGCTCAGTCGTTAAGCGTCTGCCTTCGGCTCAGGTCATGATCCCAGGGTCCTGGGATCGAGCCCCGCATCGGGCTCCCTGCTCGGCAGGAAGCCTGCTTCTCCCTCTCCTGCTCCCCCTGCTTGTGTTCCTGCTCTCGCTATGTCTCTCTCTGTCAAATAAATAAATAAAATCTTTAAAAAAAAAAAAGAAAGCAGTTCACATTTACCCATTCTTACATATCTGTCTGAAGGGCAAGTAAATCAAAGGGCCAAGATCTGAGTTTGGAGTGGCTCAGACCTGGGTGTAGACCTGGGTGTATACCTTGGCGCTCCCCACCTGCTGAGACTTTCTGAATCTGGGTGGGTTGTTGTGATCGAGCTGTTGTTTCATGCTTTGGACTTTGCAAGCCAGGGCTCTGCAAACCACCCCTCTGCTCTGCTAGTTTCTCCCTGTGACGCTCTGCCAAAGACCATGGTGGGAGGAGTCCCACAGGCTGGAAGGTCTGGGGGCCCAGGCCTTGCAGTGTGCCCATCCTGGCAACACACCTTGACCACGGCTCTGCCTGTTTGTTCCACTTTCCGGTTTCTACCTCCTTTCCCCAAGCCAGACCCAGTGCACGCCCCCCCAGAGAGAGAAGCACCCCACTTCTAAGCTTTAAGTGTCAGTCATGAGGCCCCACCTTCAAACTCCAGAGCTATGCTCACCTGTGGGTCCAGGTTCTCCACATCCTCATCCGAGTCTCTAAGTTCCTTTTTTTTTTAAATATATATTTTATTTACTTATTTGTCAGAAAGAGAGAGAGCACAAGCAGGGGGAGCAGCAAAGGGAGAGGGAGAAGCAGACTTCCCGCTGAGCAAGGAGCCTGATGCGGGGCTGGATCCCAGGACCCTGGGATCATGACCTGAGCCGAAGGCAGACGCTTAACAGACTGGGCCACCCAGGCATCCCAGTCTCTAAATTTTAGTGGTCTTATAGAGTGCCCTTGGTTCCCCATCCCCCGAGGAGGTAGCCATTTCCTGTATGGGTTCTGTGATTCCTTCTCTGTGATAGGATCTTTTTGTACCTTTTCAACGATGAACACCTACTTAACTCATTCTGTGTTAAATTCTCTCTGTTAAAATAACTGATGTGGTTTCTGTATTCCTGAATGAACCCCAGCTAATCATGTAAAGCTCTTTATATATAGAATGGCAATAAGAATGAATACCAATTGCTGTGGGTTGAATTGTGTCACCTCCAAATTCACATGAAGTCCTAACCCCCAGTACCTCAGAATGTGGATGTATTTAGGAATAAGGTCATTGCAGATGTACTCAGCTACGCTAAGTGAGGTCATACTGGAGTCGTGTGGGCCCTAATCCAGTATCACTGGTGACCTCATACGAAAAGGAGATTAGGACATCAACTGATGACAGAGCAGAGACTGGAGTGATGTGTCTACAAGGCAAGACCCGCCAAGCATTGCTGGATGTCAGCAGAAGCAGGAGAGAGGTGTGGAGCAATTCTTTCTCCAGTGCTCAAAAGGAACCAGTCCTGCTGACACCCTGATTTTGGACTTCCAGCCTCCAGATCCGTGAGATGATAAATTTCTGTTGTTTTAAGCACCCCCTCCAGTTAGTGGTCCTTGGTTACATCAGTCCTGGGAGTATGCTACCTTACAGGATGCTCGTGGAGAACAAATAACCACAGGAGAGTGCCAGGCTCAGTGCCTGACATAGGACCATTCTCATCGAAAGGCACCTGTTCCTGTCACCATGAATGTGACTATTACAGCTCATTCTTGCAGGCTGTGCTTGGCTTGCTGTTTGTCTTTGATTCAGCTGCTGAGGAGCCTTGCAGCAGGAGCAGACTTTGGGGGTTGCCTGTGGGCTGCTCCTTAATGATCCACAAGCAGAGGGACCTCTCTGAAGGGCCATGCCTGCTCCCGCGCTTCCCATGATCTGTTGAGGCCACTGTGACAATGACACTGGCAGTTCACCGTCTCTCTCTGCACAGTCCCTCATCCCTCACCCTCCCGGTGTGCTCCCCAAAACAACTGCACACACACCCTGTCTCCAAGCCCATCTCCCCAGTGAATCTGGTCCCTTAAAGTACATACGAAGCCTGCAGTTAGGTTTTTCAAAGTGAAATTTGCGCAAGTATGGGGTCCATGGGGGGAGAACTGACCCTACAGAAATTCTTGTGATTTTATGTAATGATTCGTTCACCTAATGGCTCCACACTGTTTGTTCAGCAACGTGAGCAACTTGCTGCTTTCATTGTCTGCCTGGCCCCGACTTCAGAAGCATTATAATTCTATTTAAGAAACAGAGATTCTTGGTCTGTGGTTTTGGCAGATTTAAAAGTTATGTTCTCAGTTGTAAACTTGCCTGGGGATGGACTCAGCTAGCATACATACCCACCCATCCAAGACTGCACAATCCAAGGAGAATCCCTGACATAATAGGGCTAAATGCTGTTCGCTGAAAATACAGAGGACTTTCTATCTGGACACGGGTGTCGTTCTGGTTGGAATAGAAGACAATAGAGTCTAAGCAGCAAATGATTAAAAACACCCATCCTTTTGTTCTTTTGTTTGTTCTATTTTAAAGATGCTTTTTAAGTAATTTGTGATTTGGAAAAGCATTTGAATGGTCTGGAGTTCCAGATTTCCTCCCTAATAGAATGACTGCTTTCTCCTGCGCATCTTTGTGCTCATTTATACTGTAATTCACAAGGACAATGCTCGTGCTTACAAGTCAATGTAGCAATTGCCACCTTTCAGGAAGAAGTGTGGGGCATTCACCGTTTACCATACAGATGGGCTAGTGAACAGAATCCACAGACATTCTTATCATCCGAGACTGAGAAAAGTGAGGAATTCTCAAATATTCGTGCTTCTCACCCAACTTTGTCTTGTTTCTTTCAGAATGGGAAGCTAGAAATGTGTAAGACGTAGAAGCATCATGCAGGGTAGTGGTTTCTGAACCTTTCCAGCAGGACCCTTTTGTAATATCACCGATTTGGGGGGAATTCCGGAGATGGTTGTACTTCTAATAAACATTGATTGAGGATATACATTATGATAAAAGATACGAATTCAGTAACACCTTGAAATTAGTTTGTATTTTATGAATCACAGTAGCATCTATATAGTTGAGAAATACAGCATGTGTGTGTGTGTCTGTGTGTGTGTGCGCGCGTGTGTGTGTGGGGGGGTGGGTGGGTGTTTATTAGTTCACTGCAAATGCATTGTTGATGCAGGAACTCCGGTGCTGTCCCAGGATTCTGAGGCCTCAGAATGGCAAAGGAGGAGGGACCATGGCTGTCCCCTGTCCTGGCTCTCACTCACTGGTGAGGCAGGTGACTTGAACAATTCCACCTTTCAGTTGTTGCTTCTTCCTCCCCTGCAACACACAGCACGGGCTTGACCAGATCTGTTCTTTTCAGTGTGACTTCCTGTGGTCTCTTCGAAGTTTCAGGTGCATGGCCTTTTGCATGCAGCAATTTTCCAATGCCGAGGAGCTCTTTCCACCCGCTGTGTGAATAAACTGCTGACTGGCCTCCTCTCTGCCCCAGGATAACTAATGAGAATACCAGCAGGGATCAGGACTCCTGTGAACATTCAATTAACCAAGGAAGCATCTGTCCATGTGGCAATAATGGCCCTCGCCTAGTCCCCAGTAGGGTCCTCAGCCCACAATTCCTTGGCTTGGCTGGTGGTCATTGATGAGGCCATTAATCATCCATCTGTGCCGGCTCATTTTAGACCTCCTCTGGGAACCCACGGTCTTGTGTTCTATTTCTCTGATTTCCTCTCTGCTCTGTGTATGCATTTGACCACCATAATTGCACCTCATTTGAGTCAGAGGTGTGATTTCCCTGTTGTAGAATAAGGTCAACTGTCTCTGCTTTCCTTGCGTGCTGGCTTGTGGTTGCAACTCCTTTATGGAATCAACAAAGGCATCAGGAGAAGGATTATAGACACTTCCAACCCAAGGTTTTCCTCTTAAGAATATCTGGACTTCATGTTCAGGATAAAAAATTCTCATCAGGTTCTCACCAACATTGAAGAAGTCTTATTGGTGAGGTGTTCCCTAGAGTTTACCTCTGAAACCTTGATCGAATCTGTCATACTGCAATTTATTAATTTTTCCAATTGTATATTGTCTTTTTATTAAACTGTATAATTTTTTTTACAAAATTATGCTCCAATAAATTTTGTTTGTGAAACTTTTATGTTTAAGGTTTGATCCATCAGTAATTTATTGTACATATGATATTTACCCAATTAGCCTTCTGTCATTGAGAGTTATTGTTTGTGGCCATTATTTCTGCCAAGTTCAATTTTAGAGATCCAATTTTTATAAAGGATAATAATAACAATAATTATTATAAATTGAGTCAAATAAATTTTGTGCATTTTTTTTTTTTTGCCAACACAAAAGAAAATTTTTGCAAGTCTTCTCAGGTAGTAAAGAATTTCTTCATTGACCAGGTGTGGGTAATTTTTTTTTAGATTTTTTTAAAATTTATTTGACAGAGAGATAGAGAGTACAAGTAGGCAGAGCGGCAGGCAGAGGGAGAGAGAGAAGCAGGCTCTCCTCTGAGCAGGGAGCCCGACGTGGGGCTCGATCCCAGACCCTGAGATCATGAGCTGAGCTGAAGGCAGACGCTTAACAACTGAGCCACCCAGGCGCCCCCGGTGTGGATAATTTTGTTATTAATTCAACTCTTCACTTTCTTCTAGAAAATTAAAAAAAATACACAATAACATTTAAAATAGCGTAGAAAGACGTGAAAGATCTAGGGACAAGTTTAACAAATATGTGGAGGATCTATATACTAAAAACTCCAAAAAGATTTGCTGAAAGAAATTAAAGGTAACTGATACACAATGAAGATGTAAACTAGATTTGTGGGCACAAAATTAAACATTGCTAAGATGTTCTCCCCAAACTGATTTATAAAGTTTGTAGTATCTCAATCAAAATTTTGTTCAACATCAATAGCTGTCAGGGAAATTCAAATCAAAACCACATTGAGATACCACCTTACACCAGTGGGAATGGCAAAAATTAACAAGACAGGAAAAAACAAATGTTGGAGAGGATGTGGAGAAAGGGGAACCCTCTTATACTGTTGGTGGGAATGCAAGTTGGTACAGCCACTCTGGAAAACAGTATGGAGGTTCCTCAAAAATTAAAAATAGAGCTACCCTATGACCCAGCAATTGCACTACTAGGTATTTACACCAAAGACACAGATGTAGTGAAAAGAAGGGGTACATGCACCCCAATGTTCATAGCAGCAATGTCCGCAATAGCCAAATTATGGAAAGAGCCGAGATGCCTTTCAACAGATGAATGGATAAAGAAGATGTGGTCCATATATGCAGTGGAATATTACTCAGCCATCAGAAAGGATGAATACCGACCACTTGCATTGACATGGATGGAACTGGAGAGGATTATGCTAAGTGAAATAAGTCAGGCGGAGAAAGACAATTATCATATGGTTTCACTTATATGTGGAACATAAGCAATAGCATGGAGGACATTAGGAGAAGGAAGGGAAAAATGAAAGGGGGGAAATCAGAGGAGGAGATGAACCATGAGAGACTATGGACCCTGGGAAACAAACTGAAGGTTTCAGAAGGGAGGGGGGTAGGGGGATGGGTTAGCCCAGTGATGGGTATTAAGGAGGGCATATATTGCAATGAGCACTGGGTGTTATATGCAAACAATGAATCATGGAACACTACATCAAAATCTAATGAAGTACTGTATGGGGACTAACAACACAATAATAAAAAAATATATTTTTTAATTGAAATTCTAAAGTATCCCCCCAAATAGGAAAATCAGCCTGCAAAACAAAATAAAGTGGTTTATTATATAATAAAAAAAAATTCAGCAGGATAAATAAATAATAAAATATATACTTATTTAATCTTAATTGGATTTACATCAAATTCTTAGATTTTGGGGGAAAATTGACATCATAATATATCAAGTCTTTTAATCTGTAAGAAGGTATAGCCTACTATTTATTTAAGTTTTCTTTCTTCTTTTTTCAGTAGCAATTTTGTGGTTTTCTGCCTTGAGGTCTTATGTTTTTGAGATAATTGTAAATAATATCTTAATGATTTTTCCTAATCATCTGCTGCTGGTATAGTATCCAGCAAATTTACTAAATTTGTTTACTAATTTTGACACTATTTTTCTATAGATCCTTTTAGACTTTCTATTTAAAAAAACCCACATCCTCTTTGATTAATGAAATGACAGTTTAGTTCTTCTTCCTCAAACCTTATATTTATTTATTTTTAATTTAACTAGTTAAAATTATAATAAAATATTTAATTTATTAATTTAATGATTATCCTATTTCTGACCACAAGGATACATCTTTTTACCACAAAGAATGGGTGTTGGCTGGATGCTTGTTGTAGATAAATCTTATCAAGTTAAGGAAATAGTCTTCTATTTTTAGAATGCTAATAGTTTTATCATAAACATATATCAATTTTTAACAAATATTTTTTTCTGCAACCACTGAGGTGATACTTTTTTTTTTTCACTGTATTCTGTTAATTTTATG
Organism: Neomonachus schauinslandi; assembly: GCF_002201575.2. NCBI lineage: Eukaryota > Metazoa > Chordata > Mammalia > Carnivora > Phocidae > Neomonachus > Neomonachus schauinslandi. The sequence continues at coordinate 146,332,018 of NC_058409.1, forward strand.
AAATTCACCAAACACATTTTCTTAGGCTAAATTAATCCAGGAATCTTGGAATAACCCAAACTTCATTGTGATGTATTAAGCTTTTAATACATCACTAGCATTTATTTGTTGATATTTTATTTAGGACTTTTTCATTTATGTTCAAGAACAATTGTTCTGTAATTGGCATGTCCTGGCCAGAATTTGGTATCAAAGTACATGGGTTACCTAAACCAAATAGGTTTGCTCTCACATAGTCTTTCTTTTTCTTAATATTCTTCCCAGAAATTAATTTTTATTGTTCTAAAATGAATCAACTTTTGCTTTGTGAATCTATCATATTGATTTATGTTTTATATTATCTTACCTTATCTAAATACTAATTTGCTTCTATGTTTGGACATTTAATTTGTTCATTTTTTCACATCTTGAAATAGATAATTACATCACTGGTCTTCATCTGACTTTATTTTCCAAACCATGCATTTAAGCCCATAAATTTCTCTCTACATACAACCATTTATACATCTCTCAAGTTGTGGTATGTTGTGAATTTAATATCATTTTGTTAAAAATATTTCCATTTTCCATTTCAATTTCTTCTTGCTTGTGGATTATATCAGTGAATTGCTCAAATTACAGACATGAGAAATTTTCTAGCTATATTTCTGTTGTTATATTCCAGTTGTACTGCGAAGTCATCAGCAAACATGTTCTGGATTCCCTCCTTTGAAATTTATTGAGACCTGCCTTATGATTCAATATAGGGCCAACTCCGATAAATGTTCCAGGTGTGCTTGAAAGCTAATATGCGTATTTTATTGACGTATGTGTTTTAAATTGTTGGTTGTACTTGAGAAACACATGCAAAGGACTGATCCCAGAGAAAACCATCTGGAAGAAGAGCGAACCACCATGTACTGCATGGTAAGAGCTATTTTAAAGCTTGAGTAATTCAGACAATGTGGTACAGTGGACCAGACTGGAGAGAGCAGAGACAGACCCACAGGTATGAACAGACTTGCTTTATAGCAAAGGTGATGAAATATGGTCTAGGAAAGAATAGTCTTCTCAATAAGTGGTGTGGATCCACTGGGGATCCATATGGAAAAAAAATGAAACCTGACCCCTATATCAAACCTTATAGAAGAAAAAAATTACATATGATTCAAAGACTTAAATGTGAAAGGTAAAATAATAAATCATGAGAAATAATATAAGGAAACAGCTGTCTTTAGGGCAGGCAAGTTTTCTTAAACAGGATACTGTAAATATTAACCAATACATGAAAGATCCATAGATGGTACTAAGTAAAGATTAAGAAATTGTGTTCACCAAAAGACACCCGTGAGAGAGTAGCAAAGAAAGACACAGGGAGAAGATATTGATAAGATTCAGATCCAGAATATGTAAAGAAATCTTACAAAGTAATAAGCCAAAGACCAATAACTCAAGTTGTTGGGTTCGAGTCTTGCCCAGGCACTTTATAAACGGGTGAAGCATATCTAAATGACCCTTGAACTGATAAATCCATTTGGGAAATGGAACATAGACCCACAATATGGTCCTGCACCACACCCCCCTGAAATGACTAAAAATAAAAATAAACCAATGAGACAATACTAAGTGTTGGCAAGCATGTAGAAAAATACATCCTTCCTGAGATACTGCTGATGGGAGTGGAAAGTGTCACAAGGATTTGAACACTGGTTCCTTGGCAGCATCTTTCAAATGCCATTAGGGCATCTACCTGCACATGCCCATGACCCAGAAACATCTGAACTGTGGGGAAATCAACACAGCAGAAATGAGAATCTATATGCACAGAAGACATATAAAAGAATGTTCATAGCTGCCTTGTCTACACCAGCTAAAACCTGGAAACACCTTACAAGTCCATCAACAACAGATTGGATAAATTGGTGCATATCCACGCAATGTAATCTGAAACAGCAAAGCAAAGGGGAAAAGCACTGCTCCCTGAGGCCAGGTAGTGGACAACCAGGGACCGCCCCCACACCCTGGCGCACAGAGGGACTCGGGGCAGACAGGATAGTAATTTGCCTCCAGAAACAAGGTCTTCACTAGCAGCATGGAGCAGAGGAGTTATGATCATGACTGCTAAAGGAGCAAGTTCTGGACAAAATGATACCAACAAAATTATTCTATTGAATCTTGAATTAAAAGCTATTATAAGAGTATCTGGTTTTTTTTCTCTTAAGCTTAATATCAAAAAAGTCTCTGATTTGTTAAGAATCTAATTCAGAAAACTCTAGGTATTAGAGCATTTTTCAGTTTGCATGCTTTGGACCTCCTGAGAACACAGGTGCGGTCTCGTTCCTGTCGTGTCTCCAGAACCTAGCCTGTTGCATGGAACGCCATAGGTACTGAGTGAATGTTAGCATACTTGACAGTCTGCGTCTGCAGGAGCTGCTGAGTTGGGTCCCAGGGAAGGTGTCTAGGAGAATCGGTCTAATAAGCTATTGAGTCTAATGGAAAGTTGAAGAGTTAAGGAGCACCCCGCCTACACACTCACACCTCACTGTGTCTCTGCCTCTCTCTCTCTCACACACACACCTACATAATCACACACATGTACACACCTGTTTTGGATCCAACTTGCAAGCCTCAGCACCTGTGAGCAACAATGCGCAGTCAGGTCTGGAAGACCACCCAGGGCATGGTCTTGCTGGCTATGATCTCTTGGATTTGTTTCTTCATTCCAGAACAGTGAGGTTGGATTGGAAGTTAGCTGCTCCACATAAACTATCTAATCATAGTGAAAACGGACTCACATTTCCCTCCCGCTCTGGAAATACATCACAAACTTGCTATCTCTTGGACAAGGCTGAACTTCTTCTTGCTGAGCTAAACCTTTTGCAAGTACTAACAAAAGTCTCCTGCCGTTCTCCCAAGGGGTGTCCATCTCGCACAGAACTGCGCTAGAACTTTATTGAGTCTTACTGTAACATTTTGAAAAGAGAGATTCTTGCCATTATTGTGCACTTTTGTTCTTCTGCTGCTGTGAACTGGACCGTGTGTCTGTGACAGGGACTTTGCATCAGGGAGCCCCGTCCTCCCCAGTGCGTTGCTTCCCTGAGGCGGACAGTTGATGGGGAAAGGTGGCCAGGAGCTCTGAGACATCTGCCCAATGGTGAGAGTGTGCTTCTGAGCAGCTGCTCCTCATAAATCATAAATCATAAATGCAGGAGGCTACCCAGGGAACCAAGCCGGGGCTCTGGTCCGCTCACGCTTCCTCTCAGCTCCTTTGGAAGCGGTGTCACTGAAGGAACTGGGGTCCAGGAAGCGTTGCTGGGGAGCAAACTGCAGTTACATACACAGGCATCAAATCACACCTCTGTGTGACCCGGGGGTGATGATTCGCCCTCTCTGAGTCTGGGGGCGGGGAACAATGATGCCACCATCGCAGCCACCTGGCACTTTATGGACAGGCTCTCGTCCTCGTCCCTCCTTGGAGAGGCCACGCAGGTAGCTCTGCTTTCACACCTGTAGGTGGTGGAGAGGTTTGGACAGGAGGAGATCTGGCGTCCAACCGAATGCCAGAGAGACACTGTCAGAGAGACTCTCAGCTTCTGGAGGGGAGCATCTGGGTGCTCACGAGGTGACTGAGCAGGTGATGGATAGGGGACCGTGGCTTTCTTCCCTCCCTGACGAGGCAGTGAGAAGTGAAAGACAATCATGGAGCAACAGTGATGAATTCAGAAGTCAGAGCCTCTCAGCCGTGCAGGAAAAGCAGGGCTGTGCCTATAGTTATTGATCACTCTGGATTTATCCTGCATGATATTAAGGTAATGAGAACCAGAGGAATAAAAGTGATTTACAGGTAATTATGGGCAGAGACTCGCTAATCTTCCCATCTTTAATTTGAGGCAGTAGGATGGACGGCTTCTGCCTTGGCATGTTGATGCAGGCTCCGCGCATCCAGCAAGGACCCAGCGAGGCCAGCAGTCTGGGTGGGGAGGTTGAGTGTAGGGGCCTGTAAATCCAGAGTGATCAATAACTATAGG